>NW_019214049.1:15027-216241 GCF_002532875.2 Varroa jacobsoni | reverse complement strand
TGTATATAATAATAAAAATAATAGGATATAACTATACGTTTGGATAAATGTGTCAAAAATATGTGACGTAAGAGACGATATTGCATGACATATATATATAGGAGAAACAGCGACAAAAACCTAGAGGAGTAGGATGAGTGAACTATCAGAAAAATAGATAATAGTTTACTGCTGAACAGAATTTGGACAGTGAGATGAGAACCTTAGCTCTCGCCTTCATATGGAGATCGACAAGAAAAAACCCACAGATAGTCCTAACAAAATACTAACCGCGATAGAACTGAAGTATTGGTTGAAAAATGGTTTTTGTGAGTTGACTCAGTTTACTCACCTCAGCGTTATCGACGTCGTAGACGGATTTTTGGGAGGTTCTTTCTTTGGGATGTCTGAACGTCGTTTTTAACGGTGTTCACATGTTGTTCTATGTAAATCTGTGATAACACTAAGGACATAAATAAAACAGAAAATCTGCAGAGTCAAACTAAATATAAAATATGATAGAGCTGCGTTTATCTACACACAAGCTTAAGAGTTAAACTTAATCCAACCAAGGACTCAGAGGAAAAATTCAACAAAATATTTACATAACTAGGAAATGAATATGTTTTTCCTAGCACTATTTTTCAATGTAAGATTCACTCTAGGTGACTAGCAATAATAATAGAAATTCAATTAAGGGTTTTTGCCACATTTACAAATTCGGACAAACGTTTGGACGCTCACAGTTCATGGTTAGATTATCATACACACCACAGAAAGCTATTTCAAAGGTAAAAAAGGAGTTAATTTTTAGATTTTTGTATTTGTATTATAGAAAAAGGATTCGCAGAGATATCTAGTACGTAAATTGAAGTTAAGCAAATTTTTCTAGCATTTTAGAAAATAATAGACAAGAAGAGTCAGTTGTATCTCTTCTTTTTTGTTACCGCAACTAGGTGAAATTTAGATGGGGGTTTGTCTGACGATAGTGAAAGGTAGTAAACATGCAATGAAAAAAGCATTAGTACCCGCTCTAATCTGACATACCCGTTTAAGCTATATACGTCAAATGGATCAGATTAGATAAATAATAAAATAAAAATCTTACTCGTAATATTCAAGAGGTCCAGTGTTCGTTCTCGACTCAAGATATCACCACCAGAATCCTCAAATGAGCTTAGTATCCACTCTGAAATTGTTAGTTTCAATACTTACTTCCTTTAACATTTATACTGATGTTTGGGTAGAGGTGACATCGATTGGCAGATCGAAGTTCAGATAGTTCTAGGAAGTATGAAAGTTGGATGGGTATGCGGAGCTGCTAATGTTCCGAACAGAATTCCGAAAATGCCACAATCACACTCTCTTGCCCTGTAGCCGGTATAGCTAACTATCGATTGACAGTGGCTCTTTTTTACTAGACTGGAAGCCACGAAGGTTGTTAATCTAGTTAAGAGTGAAGAAGCATACTAACAACCATCTACAATCTCTAGTAAAATATTTGCCCGATGTTTTCAGAACGCTAGAGATTAGCAGATTTCGTAAATATCCTGAAAATGCTAAGTTTTTCTCATTTAGTTACCTGTTTTTTCAACTCGGTTTTCGGAGGTATCGATTGACTAAGCTGGCATTAGTATCCTATAGGCAGGTGGTCACCTACGCCATTGAAAATAAGCAGATCTGTTTTCTGATGCTTCTGGATGTGATGGCTGCCCTTAACTGCGTAAGTCACTCGATCTTCCTGAAAATATTCGCTTGACTGGCAGCATACTTCTTTGCAAGACAACAGGTTACGTGTTTAGTCCGCGTGCGAGGAGTAAGATACTGGGACACCTTAAAAGTAGGTTCTCGGTCAAAGGTAACGCTCATCGTCTTTGTTGAGTTTCAACCTGTTTCAAATCTGGAGTACACCTTTACGCTTATCCGCTTTCAGCCTACTAGCGATATCGGCGACTAGCGAGCTGCTCTTGAGCATACGGAAGAGACCATTAAAATTTTAGACCATTTAGTCCGGTTGTTAATGCCGATAAGGCGGGACTCGTACGGTTCGATTCGCCCCGAAGAGTCATCGATATATGGCGCATTTTACGTGTTGTCTTTGTTGCTCCACATTACTAAATACTTGATGATACGTCTCTAAACAGCTATCAAATGGAAGACTAACTCAACAGCTCAGGCGTCTGGCTGCTATGCTATTATCGCGGCACTGAAGGAACCCTTGTTTATTAGGACCTTCTACTGCCACATGCTGTCCTATTCACTTTCCATCTAAGAAGGTGACTATTTAGAAATATCTTGTAGGGTTCAAATTCTTAGAACACTGTTCTAAAAGCAATGTTTGGCTAAATCCGCAGACCTTTTCAGTTTGCACAGACTACTCTATGCAGGCAAAATATACAGCACTGCTTTGAAAATGTCAAAAGGTATTATTCCATCAGAAATTCTAACTAATTGCTTTAGCGATAACGATGTTCAAAGTGTTCGTTATTGCTAACGAATATTGTTAACATGTTTTTGTTTGCTGCTTATCGTCAGTCTCAGATTTTGCTCTTTGTTGTAAGACGCGGTAAAAAAAAATGTAAACGAGAAATCCTGAAACATGTAAATAAAATATAAACTGAAAAATTATGCGAGAAGGGACGTGACTATTTTTATTTATTACAATATAATAACATAACAATTATTGTGCAAAACGCTATGCAGTATGGCACTTTTTTACATTTACTTTTTACGCTAATTTCATTGAGAGGCAGACTACACTTGTTGCAATTGTTATTACCTATAGCGGTGTCAGGTTCTGGTTTTTGTGGTCAGAAGAGCCTAGCAGGGAAAGACTAGTGCCCGCAGAAGGAGGCTTGACGGTTAGGTGCAAATGGCAACCTCCTAAAGGACCGTAACGATGAGAACTGGCCGTTACGGTGGTGGCCGGTTGGGCACCGTAGTAAGGACCATTAGATTGTCAGCTCACCAAATTGCAAAGCGCACAACTACACAGAAGAAGAATAAATAAATAGCGGTTAGTTTCGGCGCGAGGGATACAAAAAGCTTTAGCCGCTAGCTGATGTGCTGTCAGCCTCCAACTAACGATCTTATCTTTTTCTATACGTATTTCGACACACCGTTTATTTGACATTTACATAACACTTGGTCATGTATTACATAATATATTGGTTCCAATATGACGGAATTTTCGGGTTCAATGCCGATTTGTTACATACTTTACAACGATATCGACGAACAAATCTGTGATATAACGAAAGGAACTCAGATACAGCTGTTGCCTATCTAAGCACGGTCGTCATAGCAGCATGTACTACTGATTTACAATAACAAGACAAAATTAGTTATCAATGAAGTTAGATTGCCCTAATACGAACTTTTCAGTTGTTGTTATATATATATATATATATATATATAGATTGGAATTACTTCATTTTGCTTAAGTTTTGGTGTTACAAATAAATGATCGACAATGGAACGTATGGCCACGGCCCGAGGATTACAGAACAATAGAAAATAGAGATATTTTAGTATCGTCCTACCCTCAACTGTATGTACCGATAAAATTACGTGAATATTTTCGCAGTCAAAATTGTAGGCGATTAATAGGCTTAGCCATATGGGGCTGTTCCACGTGTATGACACGGCCAGCAATGTTTTGGATAGACTGATGAAATGAAACTTCTCAAAGATGGCCTCGAGGCTTCGAACGTACGCGGTATAACGCAGCTGACTGTGAGGAACAACTGCCTTGTAATGCACAACATGAGAAAATCCCAGGCGGCCCCGTCGATCCAACAATAACGGCGTTTGTCCGATAGATGCCATATTGAAAGCACTGTACAGCGGGCGTAACATTTCTATACAGCCTAAAGGGAGATAGGATGGAGGACGAGCGTGAAAAAGACGAGAGCGAGTGGGGAATTCAATAATGATAGGACATATGATAGATGCATGTTACTTGCTAGATTCTATGTCCCTATAAAATCGTTTCACGCAAAAGAAACGGGAAAAGTGCAAAACAGAAGCGCGCGGCGAGAGCGAACGACGAAGCAGGCCCTGCTGGCTACGGATAGCGGGGTTCGGTTATAAAGGACTGTCTTGTTGGCCATACAACAGCGATAAATAGAATCCGAGGAGAGTATGACGGCACGATGACTGAAGGCAATGTAGTAGCACTATAATCCGGTCATCTGGCCAGGTTCGGCCGCCGGAGACGGAATAGCCACCAATCAGGCAATTGCTTCATTCGACGCTTTCCTTCGCCTTTTTGCCGTGGTTCACGTACCGTATTACTTTGTAGTAGAGGTGGCCTCCGCCGCCTATTAGGGGCTAGCAGTAGTTGCTGGTCATGCACAACTCGAGTTGTCGGACAGAACGGATGGCATGCCTTCGTTGTACAGCCGCTGCTATAGTAGAGGTGACGGCAAAGCTAGATGCCATCGACCTGCGCTACGGTTGAAGGCTTTCCTTTCTTAAGCAACTACGAAGTTGCAACAGAAACAGTATTAGGCTGCTTGCACCATACCTCTATCACAAACCGGCCTGGCTAACCAATAGGCAACTTCAGCACCTGATCCGTTTGTTCTCTTCGCTCCGCTCAGTAGACGGCTAAACAGGTTGCTTGTTTTGCTAGTAGAGCTTTCTGTAAATACGCACAAACGACGAATTCAAGCTATTTCGTATTTCTTCGCTACTCTTACCGGTTGTTGTGCTGTTGCTTGTTCCGAATACTTGTAACGTTGCTTGAGCTGGCTACCGTTGCTCAGCCGGTGGCCGTTTTCTATCTTCCAGCCAGTCAGGACATTCGCGAGCGTGTATTCCTCTGAGTATCCACCAACTCACTATTCCATGCAGGGAAAAGGAAAATGAAAGAGGTGCCCGGTTGTGAAAAGCCACTAGACTTGTGAAGAGCAAAAGAAAAGCACCATCAAAAACTGACTGGCGCCAAATTTCTCCCCATGGTCCATTATCCACTAAGAGATCTTATCCGGTGTCCCCCACAAACTACAACATCCTTTCGAGTCTTGCGGCCACATAGGCATGCTTTTTTTTCCGACTCTATATTCTCCGTTGCCCCTAAAAACGGAGCTTTCCGAAAGCATTCCATATACTCGTTATCTCCTTTGGCATTTTCTGTCTGTGGCCTCTTCGATGTTTCTGTCCGGGCTCGCCTTGCACTCTGCTCTACTTTAGCTCCCTTCTCTTCCCCCGTATTCCCTTTAGCTATTTTCTTTCATCCAGGTTTTGTCTTGGGGCACGCTTGCCAACCACCTCTCTCTCTATATCGAGACAGCTAGTCGTTCGTTCACATGATTCTGTCTCCAATGCAAGCTTGTTTAGCTATTCTTTCGATATATCCCTACTCTTTTGTCTTTCTGGCGACACTGCTGCTATTTTCGTTGTTTGAATATGTAGGCGAAGACCGAAGATCCGTATATCCTACGTGACTCTTTCTGCAGTCAAAGCCGCTTGTACTTTAATGTATTAGCTGGTATCAGCAATGCGAAGGCGTAACATAGATGAAACAGGAAGCTCGCAAAATGTACGCGTGCGCTTTGTAGCGGTGTACCATAAAACCACTTACAAGCTTTGTTTTTCTGCTATCTGAGATCCGGAATACTACATAAATAAGGGGTGTAAAGTAATAGAAATTCTATTACCGGTATTTTCTTTATGGAACGACAGGTTTTGTTTGTGTACTAAAAGTGGAGATTGGGACTGCCACTTCAGGTCCATTTTCTTACTGCTGTTACTAGTGCCAACCGCTAATGGAGATGATATTAAACACCTCACAGAAGAGCTGAGTACCTCTCATGTGATGCACTGTGATACGTGGTGATTGATTCTGCTGGACGCAACAAACGACCCGCTACGTATTCGCCCCTCCTAGTTTATTCTTCACATCCCTTTCATTGTCTCAGTACGCGCTGTTTATCCTCCCTTACCTAGTATTCAAATAAGGGATACGGCAATCACGAGTATTGGACGGCAGGACAGTTTGCTCTACCATTATCACCTTCGTAACCGCAACACAGCAAGCGAACAAACGATACGGAAGCCGAGCGAGTCCCCTGGTAATATGGCCCTGCACTGTTCTCCTGTTAGTAGTCTTGTATTAGTAGCAGTTGTAGTAATACGGTAACACGAGCTTATATCCTCCAATGTAATTGGTAAGACCGTTCTGTCGTCGCTTTCTTTGTTGTCCTTCGGGACCATTTCCAAAAATAAGCGGCCGGACAAGCGCGTGTAACGTGTCATGGACATCTCGAAGGAACTGTAGTAGTCGGCCAATCGTTCACTGCTGTAGCTTTTATCGATATCTGTTCATGCTGTTGGCCAGTGAGAAATACGGAGTGAACGAATCCAGCCAAACCCAGCTGAGACTGACCAAGCTAAGCTGTCGCATATTAGGGATAAACGAAAATAAACCGTACCGAAACTGGGACTGTGGCTAGAGACTTTACTGCATTGTTGCTAGCCCAATCAGCGCAGGACGAGCCGGACTTACATGGCAAACACCTGTTGGAAGCGATGGGCTGAGACGAACAACGTTAAAAACTGCAGCAGGTGGGAACATGCCTGGGTGGATGTGGCATATGTGTGTTAGGCAAAAAGGAGAATCCACTGATTCCCTTGGTGTGTTTCGGCGCAATCACGCATGCAAAAGGGAATGCGTTTGCGTTAATCAACGAATTACTGTAGAGTGTCAGAGCTCTAGTTTGTATTCATAGTACTTAACTCAAGGCGAAATACTTGCAGAAAGTTCAAGAAAAACCTACACGTATCTTCAATGCACTGTTAATTAGTATGGTATCGTAATCAATGAAACCCAATCGTGTTGGGTCGGTTTTTAGGATAAGGGAAAAAAATACGCTATAGGGCAAACTGTTAAGATGCTCTAGTTTAAGCATCTTCAAATGCAGAGTAAACAATTTTTTATGTTTGATTTCCGATTTGCGGAACGACACCGGTATAACCACTTGGAAATGTTTTCCAGATCAAGTTTAATAGAGAAAATTAGAGACAGCTAAGTAAGTTAGAGAAGCCGTGATTACACAAAACGCAACATACAGAATTTAAATAGACGTCAGAAAAAAAATCCTTAGTAAAAGCGCGTACTTGGTGCTTTGCCAAAACAGTGAAAAGGTAATGCCTGCCTAAGTGAGTTATCAAGTTAACCTCACATAAAACTAACCTCAACATCTTTCAGTCGTAAATAATACGTCACGCACGCTGGTTACCTGACAGTAAGACATAGGTAGAAAATGACGCGAAAGTTTCCATACGATATATGTTAGCCGAATGTACTTAGTTAATGAACAATTTAGTAACTGTATTAGGCGGCTATCGAACGTATTATACGAACTAAGGTTAACGGATTGGGAAGAATGAGATATGCAGGCAAGGGGGGACAGTCAACACTCGAAGATCATTTAATAAACTAAAACGGACACCACCAGCCAGCCAGCCAGCCAGCCAGCCAGCCAGGCGTGGAGATACTATAGTGTGCAAGATCCTAGACGTTGCTCTTGAATCCGAGCTAAGAAGAGAGGAGAAACCACGCGTTTTCCGGTTAATGACATGATATGATTGATAGTGGATGGAGCGGTACACCTAAAGCTCACTAGACAGCGCGAGTTTGCACGCCGTACCACCTTAATCTTCTAAGATAAGATGTTTATAAGATTTTTTATTATCGTTTAAAAATAGTCAGTCCAGCCGAAATCCAGTACGCTGTATCTAAACACGCTGGTATTCGGGGTACCGGACTGTTTGTGCTCTCTTGGACAGTTGATAAATGTATGCACCATTCATTGATAAAGAAAATACCTCTTGTCTTTAAAATGCCTATAATCACATACATTATCAGGACTGGGCACACAAACCTACATGGTCGAAACATTTAGTTGCTTTGATGTGATGAATTCACTATGGAAACTGTTTGCTTTCATTACCTACATGTAGGCTGTTGAACTGAGTAGAGGAATACGCAACAGCGTTTCCTTCCCAGGAATGAAGGAAATATCAATAGCAGTAGCAGCAAAGGTATATTGGAGACAAATCCATCATTCTACATGTTCCAGTACCAACATGATCTCTACTGTTTAAATGCAAACCGGAAATATCGTTGTTGTAATCACTAATAGTTGACGACCTCCATATTGGTGTTGAACCTGGCTGAGTAGGTTTTTTTGGATTGCTTCGCCAGCGGCCTGCTTCGTTCTGGCCTCAGCTCACAACCACATCGACGAGCACCAACGGGATACTTACTTCTACACACGGGACGAGGCGAGGATTCACCAGAGAGAATCGACCGCGCATCTTACCGGCGAAGAGCGTACCCTTTCAATAGCTCTCTATGAGAAGTACTCTTACAGCAGAATTTGAAAACTTCCAAATACTATTTGATTTGGTTTAGCAGCAAAAGAAGCAGCGGTTGTAGGGTGAACAAATCCAGTCAGGAATGGCGCTAAAGCTCCTCCACCATAGCTTCCCTCGTCGTATCCGGAGGCGGTTCTGCCCGAGGTATTTGCAGAAGCAGTTCCCGCACTCATCCAGGAGGTAAGCACGCATAAACGCTAAGGAAACAATACACGATATGTTTTCCGATATTAAATTTTGGCAAAAATCCCGTTTAAGGCAAAAACGAAAACTCTGGCGACAGCGTCCATAGGGACAGCCGCTGACATTTCTACACCCACTCCCACGTTTGACGACGACGAGGAGCTTCGGAAACTATCAGAATATTCGGCCCATAGACTAGACTAGACTATACAGAAAGGGAAAACAGTGCTACGAAAGAAGACAAAGGATTACATGTTGATAGTGGTGACAGCAATAGCAAACTTAACCACAGGGACGCGCATGGATTGGCGCCGCGCGCGCACTTACGTGGTAGCCGTATCGAACGACGGCAGACGTTACAGCGACTAATATCGAAAATAAAGGCGTCGTCGACATATAAGGCTATATTTCGATGCGCATTTCTAAATATAATCGATAAAGAAGACTCCCTAAAACAACAATACGCAAATTCGCTACGTGCACTTGTATCCACAATTCTAGAAAGCGGTCGAAGCAGAAGAATCTTAGTACGTAGAGTCTTAATACTCCATGTGCGAGCTAAATTAGCGGAAAAGTGCTACTAGAGATATAGGTTATACAGAGGCAAAAACATGAGCTTAACTTAATATGCTTATATATGTAAATATAAAGGCTAATAATAAACGCTGCTTCAATGAAGCGGGTACATATGCTTTCATGTCAAACATTAATGGCGGCAACAAAAAATTAGCACTCAGCGGGTTTGAGGCTTTATTCAGCAGCCTCTGTTCTATCAATACAATATTCTTCTTTATAGTCACTTCTATCGTTCCTCGAAGGGGCGCAATGAAAACTCGGAAGCTAATCTATATTGATGAATGGGAAAAGCTCCAGGATCCAAAAAAACTCTTACGTGGATTAACATCTAGGACTCCCGACTAGAGCTATTTATCTGGCTGGTTGACTAGGCAAGAACAATAGTATTCTGCATGCCAGGAGATACCATCGACTATGGTTCAAGCAAATGACTTGGTATTAGTTCACAATGCAGCGCGTATATGGGGAACCAGCTTTTATAAAGCTAGTAACATGGCTCATTGAAAAACAAAATTTCAATGAAGTACGCGTTTGTGTATAGCAACGCTGTGCACATTTTGCCAAAAATACTCGTGCTCGTTTAGTATTTTTATGACCAAGTGATTCATTATTGCTTGAATATTAGCGTGGGTGTTAACTTAAATAAAATATTGAATTTGATGTCGTCCTTTTAACTAGGTAAAAATTTTTATCACTATTTCAAATCTAATTTAATGATCATATTTTTTCTGAAAGTATGTAACTTTTTTAAATTTAATTTTTTTCTTATAATTTAATAAAGCAATTATTTTTTACTCGCCGTCACAATTATAGATAGGGAGGTCTCAAGACTTTTGTTGGGATTTCAAATTGTTACTAACTTAAATTTTTCTACATCCTCGAAAACCTTGAACATGAACGAAAAATAGCGGATAGCTTGCTCCTACAGCTTAGCAGCTAGGGTTGACTTTGGCTCCTCCGCCGAAAAAACGCTCCCAGACAGTAGATTGTGGAGTATATGGCCGCTCGAAAGTGGGTATCCAGATTATCTATTGTCGTTGCCTTGCAGACCTTATGAAGCATTATTATCAAGTTTGATTTTCAATGGGGCAAAGCGTGTCTGAACATCGCGGCATATTCCAGTAGGGTTCACAATTTATATTTAGAAATTTAATTGCTCAAGCTCTATTTCACTTAACTTCTAATTTCTGTTTCCCTCCCAGATTCAGCAAACTGATTTGGATGCACGACTTTTTGCAGTAATTATCCCACGCAAAATCTCAATCAAGGTACGGTGGTATCTTGATGTAATATTCATAACACGTATAATAGTGCCATATAGTGTATAAAAGCCTCGAACTTTGGATAATGTGATTCTAAAAGATGTGCGTTTTATGAGTATATTGGCTAAACGTATAAGGAAATATGGATTTTGTTTAAAAGTCAAAAACGTAACACTGAATTAATATATTATTTTACGTTCGAAGCTACAACAGGGATGCGCGCATATTATAATAGTTCCATCGGATGCTGAAGCGAATGAAGCAAAGATGCATCCAACACATTATGTTTCCGCCCAGTTATGAGTGAGGTCTCTAGTACATTTCACTGTTCCTGCCTAAGATGCTGATTTGTATTGTTATCATATTCGCCTACAGAAATGAAGCTTTTTATTTCCATCACTGCAGATTCCCAACAAAGCACTATCAACCTGTATGTAACGCTTTATTACTTAATTCTTTTTTCCTTTGATTCCTACCCTAAGCATGAGCGCACAAGAGTAGATTGCGGCGAAACTTGTTTTTGTAGCTCTTTATCATGTTACTACACTGCTCTAAGAGCCTCCTTTTCTCTAAACGGTATTGTACTTGTAAATGATTGTCCTCCGAAGGTCAGAGGTATTCGATGTGAGGTGTCCCAACGATGATATTCCAAGCTTTGCTGATATGTTCTCCAAGCTTCTTCCTAGTTTCTTTGCAATGGAGTCCACTATACGCGTTAGTATCTAGGTCGAAAAACCAAGTAGTCATTCTCCCGTTCTTCCATCCATCGATAGTACCGTGCTGGAGTTTATTGCAGCTTACGGTGTAGCACCGACAGTCCGCTGTCGTGTTGCAATAATCGCGCTACCACGACCATCACAATAGCGTAGCTTCTCCTGACCTGTCCTCGCTAAACCGTGTTCTTTCTATCTAGTCGCTGGTGAGCAAAAAGGGTAGGTATATAGGCCCAGTTTAGCTTTAGGCGTAGTAGGTACCGTTTCGTTTCCTTCATTTAATGGACATACATCAATGTAGAGCGAACGCGTAGCCGACGACCCCCAAGCAACCCCCGTACGCACCCCTGACTGTCGGCAAAAAACGGAACGAGCAGATGGGCAAGTGAATGGGGCAAGCGGGGCAAGGCAACGCCAGATCAAACATTCACTGAAGCGAGCAAATGAATGACGATGAGCGAATAGAACGAATAGAATAGCAGTGTAGATCTATTATTACTACGTACAACTGCTGCTGCTAGTGCCGTTGAAGACGCCACCAGCTGCAAAAATATCTTCGACTACCAATAGACTACGACTGCTACTACTAGCCGAACCGCCATCACTAAGCCGAAAGGAAAGAAGGGCGGAGCAAGAATCTGTTCGGCGGCAACGTTTGCCAGCTATACCACCGCTACCGTCGCCGCCTGCTCGGCTATCAGAGAGGGACTATGTCGGTGAGGAAGAAACGGGGTGGCCTTTTTCTCAGTTTTTTTAGCACTCTTCCTTCAGATGACACTGGCAGCGATGGCCGTGGCACCAGCAGAGAATCTTTCCACTTTCTTCACGAAAATGTGCCGGGCGCGTTGTCATCTCCTATACTCCTTCTTTCTTTCGTCCTCCTTCTTTTAGCGAGTCACCTCTTTTCTGAGCCACCGCTCTTCACTTTCATAGTAGTAGCTCGTTGCATGGGTAGCGTTCACGCACCACGCTCTTCTTTCAATTGCCGCTGCATCGTGCATCATAACTTGCATCTATAGAGTCTAATGTGTGTCTTGGGGGCACCAACATTGAGACGAAGACCAAGTCGGGATCAGAGACGGTGCATTCACCGAGAAAAAGCAAAAGCAAAAATGAGATATGGAAATCAAGGAAGTAGGATAACGGGCTACCCACCGTGGGAAGGAAGTAATCAGTTAACGGAACAACTATCGGTGTTCCGACTCGTCATCGTCAAAGGAAAAATTAGATAGTGGTCCACCATAGACAGAAGATATTTGTTTTCCCTCCAGAATATGTCATTTTTTTAAATTTTCTCCATCGATTTGTTCTCTAACTAATTTCTTGCTTTTCGCACTACATCAGCTTCTCTTTTTCCAGCTTTGAATTGGGGCCACAAATCGTAGTAACACCATATAAAGAATATCTACAGAATTTTATTTCATTAGCTGTATGTCGTATATGTAAGGTCGCCAACCTGTCGCTTGGTAACCTGCTGATGGCTTGTTCGATACATTGTTACAATTTGTATGCGGCCGTATGTATGCAGTCCATGGCTTTCTCACTCATTCTTTCTAGTGCTGTATAATATATAAGCTTGCCTTTTCGTTGAACATACGAGAAGTCAGAGAAGACAAAAGTGCAAATGGAAATATGCAGTGCGGAAGCAGCATATGAAATCGGCAGCTCCAAGTCAGCTGTTCTGAATGGGAATGTTCAGACGGGGAACTGACACCAAAAGAGAAAGCTGCCTCAGCGAGAATGTCCTCTAAGCGCGAACATTTGAAATTCGGAGCGTAAAAATGCGATAGCGGGAAAAATTTTGTTGTCCGTATTAGTTTGGTTGTCGTAGTGTCGCTTTAGCTAACCTGCGTCCTTTTGGTAAGAAACAGGCCCGGGTATTTGGGGCGTGTGGATCCAAAGAGAACTGTGCTGGATCAGAATCCGTCAGGGAGCCACTAGCAAACCTCAACGGATTTCACTACATTCGTCCGAGCACTAATAGCGCCGCCGTAGCTGCAAACCAATGGGAAACTATGCAGAACTTACACAACGTTGCACGCCACTGGCGGACCACCAAAGCTCTGAGGAGATGGCGAAAGAAAATGGAAGTAGGGAGAAATCGAGAGGGAAATACATCGCGAACCCTGCTCAGAATCCCGATTTATTTCGTGGATCGCTTGTCCTCAACAATAAAAGTCCTCAGAGATTTCGTGTGGCTCGAAGTCATTTCGACAATCCGACATCGCCGTTGTTGCCCTATAGCGCATCCGCAATGTACAATACTGTAAAGGATCATCGCTGCCAATGGAGCGAGCCGAGGTGAAGAAATGGATAAAAAGGAGAAATAATAATGAAGATAAGTCTTCGTGCCGGCTAACGTCTACGCGTAGTTGCATGCTCAACAAAAGTACCTACAGCTAGAATAAAATAGTACAAGCAACTTCTAGGCTAGGCATTTCGTCTGTATGTCGTGTGGCTATGTCACAGCTATTCACAATGTGATTAACCTTTGTGGGTTAATTCCCAAAGCCAGAATGGTTGTGCTTCAGGGAGACTATCGTGTGTACTTAATCATCCCATTCGTAAGCACACGTTCAAGCTGTGCCTATCGGACACATCGTGGCTTGACGTCGCATGCCAAGTACAGGCGCCTAGACACGCACACAGATAAATGCGTAGATAAAAACACAATGTATGAACAGATACGTTGCGACATCGGATTTGCGAATACATCTAGCACAAGATAATATTCAGCGCGCGATACATTACTGCTTTATAACACTAAGTCGCTTTTAATATTAATAAGGAACTCTAAAACCAGCTTAGAATTTTACGTCCAGAGCTGAAATTTGGCATCGCGTCAGTTGACTGGCTTCCGGCACAAAACTAATTATAGGTCTTTTCCGTCCTAATGTATATCCCACACGTGTCCCCAAAGCAGACATATTACCACTAAATCATCACGAATGGCGATTAAGCCATGGCAATAAAACAGCATGTTAATGAACAGGGGCCCGGAAAAAATGAGTTTCATCCCAAAAACAGTTAACTATATATCCATAGATTATGATGCAACCTGGTACTTGTCGTTGTTGGGCTCAATCACATACGATCGTAATTTTAGCAATGATAAGTTAAAAGCATACGAAGTGTAGGCACGTGCTTATACGTGCACTACCATTATTACGACACATTTATATAAACAACCAAGGCATACCTGGCCGTTTCACAACATCAGTTAGCGCTGCATAATACAATAGGCTTAGGCAGTAGAATCAACGTTAATAAACAAATAATAAACAAATGTTGTATTTCATAGCTTTAAATCATCACAGTAATCTGGTCCTTGTGTACATCGCCGTGCCCTCCTCTATCCAAGCAGAGAAATCAAAGTAAGTTATTGACCTGTATTAAGTTATTTCTAACTCACCCTAAATGTACGGCTCCGTTAAGGGTTATGATTTGCGCCTATTCCATGAGTGGATGCAGAATGTAACTTAGGATACGCTCCATGGTTTTGCCGCGATAAAGCTAATAATGGGCATATTGCTAAATATTGTTTTATTTAATCAATCAAACTAATTTATTCAAGTTTACTAGGTTGCATTCAAAAATATGCACTTATGAAAATTTGGTATAATAAATTTGATGTCCAAGATTATATATATATATGACGATTTTGAGTAGTGGACTAAAGCTAAGGTCAAAAGCTGCTTTGAAATTCATAAACATCATATAGGTATGTTGCCGAGGACTTCTTAAAGTTTGCTTTAGGATCCTGCGTTCTGTTTTGTTAGAACAATCCTGTTTGAACTCGTTCTTCCCTTTGCTATCGCATTCACGCTCTTTACAAAAGCGTTGAGTTTTCTTGCTTATAGATATGAGAAAAGCTTATGACAAATGTTTTCCTTTCCGATCCCACGCCACGACGAAGATCGACTTCGGCCGACTTTGCCTTTGCGGACGACAATGAACGTTGCATCCCGCCATTGAGGAGGAAGCAGTTCGCAGCAAAGATATTCGTTAAACAAAGTGATCCAGCAAGGCGCAAGCCCTGCGGTGGCCTTGAGGTGTTCATTCTGTCCGGACCATTTGCTGACCGTAAGCGTAGGTTCTCAAGCGTTTGAATTGCTTTTAGGACTGATAATTCCTAGCCTAGCAGTTCGTCATTACCTGTTGCCTGTTCGTCTCACCCTGCGCTGAGCAATAAAATCTCGTGAGGCTCGACGTCAGTAGATGAGGACACTTCGGCGAAATGGTCGATGACCATTGATGGGCTAATACGACATAACAAAATCTACAGAAACCAAGCTATTTGGCGGCTGGCAGCATTGCACGGTATCGACGATATGGTGCCATACATACGTGTCGAGTTTAATACTGCGGCAAACTCATAAGCCTCTCCAAGAAGTTTCGCCGTGTCATCTATATGCGGTAATAAAGGTTTATTCCTCGGAGCAAGCGATAGTTGAGAAGAAATCTTTAGAAATTTGAGAAAAAGGTATGCTTGAAGCCGTCTTCTCTTAAACAGAGAGAGATTTTCTTCGATTTATTTGATTTTCTTCTTACTCGCGTTCGCTTCAAAGATATCTATAACGAAATTATAGATACGAGCGAGTTATAGTTAGATACGAGTTATAGATACCTGCGAGACCAACAAAAGTTTATATTCTGCTGAGGCTGATACTTCACCATCATGCACCGTAGGGCTAACGTACAGGCAGTGATCATATTGATCTAAGCGCGTATTAAAGTCTCCAATCACGATGATTAGAGTGCCAGAGGGAGGGTCAGCCGACAAGGAAGGGCAGTGTGCACTCCTCGTTACTTGGTCATACATACGCCACCACAAGCTGTATCACTGGGCGAAACAATGACTTTGTCTCCAGCAAGGCACGAGGTGAGAACCTCAACTCTATGACTATAAAGCACTGAGATTTTGCTACTAGGATGGTTGGGGCCCGCTCCCTTTTAGGTAGTCCCGGTCGAATGTGTCGGTCTGTCAGCATCGAGGTAATGACTGCATCCCAGACATCCAGTGCCAGTAGCGCTAACATACGAAAGTTTCCGCGGTTTTTTTTTTGACTGACCTTTAGCGTTTCCTACGACCCTGGCAGAGAACCTTACACTGTTAAGACTGGTTCTAGAGCTATTACTTCTACGCACAGCCAGTGCGCTAAAAAGCGCAATATTTGGAAGTTTGATTCATGAAGTTTTCGATCGTCGGTGATAGCAAGAGATGCTCTGAACTTATCGTGTATTTTATTTTATTTTACTAATTAGAGCAACCTTTAAGCTTTTTTTTATTTTTCATTTACTAGACTATTTTGACAGGCTTTGTCTTTAGACTACTCTGCCATCGCATTTTATTAGTCAATTGTAATATTCTATATAATAAAAAACTGAATATCTCGCGTTACCTTTTGGACCACATTCCCGATGGGAAAACAGCAGCTGGGACAAAAAGAGTTGCGTGTTATATCTAAAAGAAGTAAATGGCAAGTTAAAGCCGAGCCGAGCGCGCGCTGAACCTGAAGGTCTTAATTTAGGCCTCACAACTGCAAGAAGCCGATGAGCTAGCTGCAAGAGCTCTTTAATAAGTACTAAAATGACATGAACGTTCAGGAACGGTTCCGTGTAGTTAAAAAGTAGCCGTTACACTGCTATAGATCGCCTTTATGCATTTGGGAAGCAATAAAAATAGCTGAGTCGATTACTCAAAGTAGGTCACCTTTGACAAGTGGCTGTGCTGGTGTGCCATTGCTAGAAGGTGTCGTTGCTTATAGGGAAAACCAAAATAATTTTTGCACATAGGCAACTCTTCAAGTTGGGTCAAGAAATAAACGTCCTAAACGCCTGAGGACGACTTAATGATTTGGATCAAATTCCAAATTACTTTCACAGCCTGGAAGGGTCTTATATGTGGAAAACTCGTTTATGCTAGCTTTATTGTCATAACCTTGCTCCATAAAGTTAGGCTGTGGACTGTGATGCAGGGGCAAGCAACGCAAAACAAGAAGTTCGCAGATGGCTCTATGAATGCATCGCCCCATAAGAGTCTTCTTCGGGTGCCAAGAAATCCGTATGATATCAAAATATTGAAGGAAACCTTGGAAAACTGAAGAAACACATTTTGAAAAAGAGGCTAACCTTCTATTAGAGCTAGCGCATTTAAAAACAAAATTACTTCAGATGATGGTCGTGTATGGAGATAGCTTCCGCAGTAACGTATGCAATATCTAAGCAGCAAAGCTTCTGCTGTACCTGCACTGTCGCTTAGCCCTGACATTCAGCTGTTATTCTTGAGCTGAAGATTGTCTACGATTAAATCTGATGATGCTTGTCGCTAACCGGACTCTGGTTAAGGTTTGCAGTTTCTGTTTGGTTGAGTTTCTTTTGTTCAGGTGAATCAGGATTTTGGTATAAAAAATTAAGGACGAATTTCGACAGCCGTGCATGGGACTCCTGTGCCATGGTAACAAAGTTACTTTGTGAGGGTGTTTCTATTCTCTGCAGATCTATTCTGATGCTTCTTCTTATTTTGTTATTCGGGTTCCCTATACTAGTGCCTCCTACTCTCTGCGTGAAATTCATTATATACGCTCATTTAATTAGTCCGGTACTCGACTCTCCGTCGGACTACAGGCCCATGAGCGATTGTTAACAACTACCTGTGTTGCGTGCGATATTCAGAATGTTCCCAACAAAAAGGTATAAGTACCGAACGAAAGTTTCCCCTAAAGCCATTTTATGATTGTTCTTGAGGCAAACAGAGGATTAGGATAAACTTTAAATCAACAGAAGCGTTGGATTCCAATAACAAGGCTGCATGCACTAGATATATATATATCTAAAACAAACGTTTTTCAGGTCACTCAGTTATTAGCTGGCTAGCACCATTCCTCATAGATACATTCATATTTAGCAGAAAGACGAGCCAAGCAATGATCATTCTGTCTCATTGCATATGACGCATTACCCGTTGCAGTTTGGAATGGCCAACATTATTTGAAGCAGCGGTGTGTGCCTAACGTATTGCGTTGCTGCTATGGGCTTAGCTGCCATGCCACGTGCATATACGCTAGATCCACCAAATATGTATGTACGAACGTATCTGTGGACGGAACATTTTCGGTGGGTTTTTGTGTGTTTAGTTTGGCTAGCAGGCCAGGCTACTTACTGGCTGACTGGGCCGCAGTATTCGGTCAGTGCGTAGCCCGTTTAGTCTAACCGGCGTGATGCGTGTTCCGATGCCCGAACATGCATCCTAAAGCTTTACTAACGCTAGACCGAATAGTCCCACCTGGCACAACTGGGGTCACACGAGTGCACACGGAGCAGGCTTGTTCTCAGCGCGCAGTGCTATCGGGCAGTAGTGGTGAGGAATGCAACGAGCGCCGGATACCACAATCAATCCCAGAATCTCCCAACCGGAACCGCTCCTGCAAACAGAAGGGGAGAACGCTGGACCGCCGTAGCGTTTCTGTATAAGAGAACATAGCGCACTTTGCGATCTCGCTAGCAGGAGTGGTAGTAGTCAGTAACCTCGTGTAGCCCCAAACAGAAGCTGCTAG
The DNA here is from genome assembly GCF_002532875.2 of Varroa jacobsoni. NCBI lineage: Eukaryota > Metazoa > Arthropoda > Arachnida > Mesostigmata > Varroidae > Varroa > Varroa jacobsoni. Next base: position 197,587 of record NW_019214049.1, on the reverse strand, counting down.
TCCAATTGTTGGTGTTTTAGTATTCATTCGCAGTCTTACAAACGAATGCTCGTTATTAGATGGGCCACTCAGAAACCCGGGTAGTGGCGGCATCTTATTGAGAAACGTACCAGTCTATGATCAAAGTGATGCTGACGCCAATGATAATAACGATGGTGCCGTTGCTCTCGTTGACGCTGTTTGGACGAATCTCATGAGTTAGCGTTCAATGCATCCCGCCCGCCTCCTGGAACAGGTCTGACGTTGAATGAATTAGTCACTCAAGCGGACATTGTTAGTATAACAGATAGCAGCGTTTACCTAGATTTCGAATGGAAGTTTGTCTACGTACCGCGCAAATATTACCCATGTCAATTCACATGCCCGTAAAGTAACAGAAATTATTATTATTATTAAAGATTATTATAATGCGTATACCCTTTGGCCAAATCACGTTCGGCAGGGAGACGGAGGTGAAGATCGGAGGAATAAATGCATTCAATGTACCTCGAAATATTTGCAGTACGAGGTGCCTGCCATACTGTAAGGTGAGAATACGCTAAACTATACGAAAATTAAGGAACGTCTATTTACCCCTCCCTAACACTTTATACATCAGTGCGGTGTTCCTGCAATACTTCGATGGGTCGTAGGCCGTCTGTGCAATAGAGTCACGCAAATAGTATCAACTACCGCGTTATGATGTGATTGGTGGCTCTGGAGCAGTAACTTTAAGAACAGACAAGGAAAAGCAGCTCCTCAGTAGAGCCAACGCCGGGACACCGGCTAAACCGTTCAGGGGTGCGTTCACCAGCCTGGTGTTTCTAGAAAAAGAGTTACACACTTCGATGCTCAGAAACATCAACACTAGCGCCAACAGCAGTGGAGACAGGCGCTCGGATCTCTTTCTGGTCATCGTCAAGCTTCTACTTGCCTCGACAGAGGCTTGCCTGTAATAAGGGGTCGTAAGGGAGTGCCTGTACGGTCCCGCCTTAACTGCTCCTGCTTGATGAGGCTCCACATTATGAAATTTCGTGAATTGCTGTCTTGCCCCATTCTCATTTTGGCTCTGACCATTGGCGTCGTCTGTCTGTACGCCTACCTCATTGCAGTTTCGTGTCACTAAGCTATGTATGCTCCACTTTTTGCTACCGAATTTGCCAGAGAACGAATATGGCCAGCAATGAAGGGCGGAGTAGCAAGATGAAAGATGGATAGTAGCTTAGAAAAAAAAAAAGTTAACCTTTAGCCAATTGAACTTCGGTTAAATGCATTTCGATAATAGTATAATGACAAAGATCATACCACTGTATATGTATCATTAGGTGGTAAGTACCTTGCTGTTTCGTGTACGTACGCGAGTGAGTTGGATTCGAACAAATGTGATTCTAACCATCTAGGTGTCAACAAAGGTGGCACCTTCCGTCCTTAGGTTCGCAGTCAAAAACGTATTCATGTAATATCTCGGGTGTACCGTCTTCACAGTTTGAGCACAGAACGCGACCGTTGCTTTTGCGCTTTTTGGAGACACGAGCACTGGCGCTATCCTACGATGCTACACAAGATGATTCTGTCCGACTGCTAACAAGCGATTTTCATTAAATATTTTTTTAATTTTTAAAACTTTCAACTTAATTTTTTTTTTTTTTTAATTCAATGTACTGTTAGAAAACTTTCTTCCTTCTACTTGAACTTAACTTAACTTCGTTCGTGTTATAGATAAAGAACTACGCTGCAGAGCAGTCCTTGGAAAAGGCACCGGTTTTTGAAGAACATCGATATCAGTTTAGTAATGACAAAGTTTTGCTGCGGTAGTGTAAACATAGATAATAGTGAATGTTGCTTCCAAGCAGTAAGATGGTAACATCGAGTTTGACAGCTCAGGTCCGTGTTTGCCGGTAACTAATGTTTCTGAGCAGGCCATCAATGGTCCAGGTGACTGAGTTTCCCTAATGCGAGCGTCGATCTCAAGGCGATGTCCTGCCAAGAATGACGAAAATTTAAAAAACAACTACGCAGAGGCTCGATTCTGTGTGTCTCTTGCTGGCTAGAAATAACTCTGTGTTCATAATTAAATTCTGACACGCGTTTGGTATATTGTCAAGAGCTGTGCAACAGCGTTCTTTCTCTCTAATCATTTCTAATTAAGGGTAGACTCTATTAGCATTATTTATAATGAACATGTGTTCCTCTGACTGGTCAGGAGAAACGTTTTCGGTTGCGAATTGTAAAACCCTGCCTTTAGTCACGTTTCCTGCTGTGGTTTTTTTTTTTTTTTTTTTTAATAATGGCGTCTTTTGTTATGCGTTACCACATTGACCTCTAGATAGTTCGCCTGCACAATAATACAGTACCGTCTTCGATTCTTCCTATCCGAATCTCACTGAGAGCGCCATCTTTTGTCCAGCGAGCTAATTTTTACTGCGAATCATTTACTGCGAGTTGAATGAGACTGAATTAGCCTAAAATATTTGCCTAGCACGAGCTAAATCGCTTGTCCACGCATTGTTCCGCGAGGGGGTCTCCACTGTGGACATAGGGTGCGAAAGATTCGTTCAAATCTGAATGAAATTGCTCCAATTTCATGCTACGCTATCTCGACCATTTTGGAGGAAAGACGCAGCATGCAATGAATCAGCGTAAAGGAATATAATATAACAGTACTGTGAATAGCAACAGTTTTTGCCTGTCAATGGCATATCTTTTACTCGATGGCTGTCCCCAACGAGCTCTCTGGGAAATGGTTTCATAAAATATGTTACAGCCGTGAGTGTTATGGTTAAAGAACGTTCAGGGTACGCTCACGTGCATGTCCACACAGACGTACCGTGCACTGTCATAATTACGAATTTGTTTGTACATCTGTCCTTAGCATTACTATTAGAATCACGATTAGTTTATTTGTTATTGCCAACAACGTTTTACCTAAGTTGAAGGGTAGATATTGATATTTGTTGATTGGCGAACATGTACACGAATTGGGGGGGTTCCTCGATCGCGTTGATGGGAGTGACCATTTGGACTGAGGGGCTGAATTGTTTCTTTCTTTTCTTTCCTTCTGAACAATTTTTGATAGAAACAATTAGGTTGTTTTGTAACGACTGAATGTTTGCTGATTTCTCATGCTCTCATCTCCATCTTAAAGTCATAAGAGACGAAATACCTGATATTTGTTACAGCTAAAATGCACCAGTATGCATATATATACACACTGTGAAATTGACGATATATACCCACATGCACACGTACACGTATATGGGTAGACACATCCGACCTTGAATATGACTATTTTTTCTTTTCACACGATAACGCTTTCATCGTGAGTGAAGAGCAGCTTGTTTCGCCCTTTACCGATCGGCGATTGTAACATAGCCATTCTTATCTTATCACAATCTGCCAGGGCGGTCGGAAACCTCCAATAGCGAAAGATTTTGACATAAAACAGAGCTTTTAAATTTTCGTGTAGCACCACTTAAGTGCCTTGAGCGTCATCAGCAAGAGCGAATAGCGCCATTGCTAGTCATCGCGGCAGGCCACCTAGGCTTGTGATGATCACCTTTTAAGAGCTGCCGGCGTTCACGGCCGCCGAGTCCTGTGTACTTGGAATGATATAGCGCAAAGTTCGTTCTAAGCCTGTTGAACGTTACCCAGAGGAACTTGGACAAAGCTAGCGTAATGTTATTGCATTAGATTCTACATGTTCCTTGCAAGATCGGCTTTGTTAGTGGAGAAATAAAATTGGGTGAGTGGTCCTCACCGTCTCGTTGTCGGATTCGCTCAGGTAACCGTGACCAGCTTTTTTTCTGGATGCGCCCTGTGTCAACTATACAAACGCCCCTGAACCTAAATTTAACAATAAGGCAAATTAGACAAGATCATCGACAGGAAATGTAACTAAATCTAGATAAAAATATGAAAGATAGCCAATAGTGGTTCAACAGTCGTCTATGAATTAAGATTTAATCTATAAAGCTTCAACATGTTCATTGGCAGCTAACATAATTTTGCGATGCTAATATTGAAGTTGTGGACGTAATTCACACTGACTGTTCCACATACTGTATATATAATTGTAGATTGGAGATCAGGATAATGTGTTCAAGCGATCATCTCGACAGCAATCTAACGGCTCAAGTTTAGAACTGCGACAACTTATTTGCACCGGCAAGGCGGGATAATCGACACAGGATCATGCCTTAGCTATCACATGGTTACTAATCAACGGATAATATCAGATGACTATCTGAATTCGTGCTGATTTCGTGACTCGTGAATAACGTGCTGGATTAAACCAGGATAGTAGAGTGACGCAATTACTCGAATAACACTATGGGTTTACTAGGATAGGGCGAAAGGAAAAAACGATAGCGAGCAATTGCAAGTATAGGAGTAGCGCAACAGGATAAACTGCAACCCCTAACAGGTTTAAAGCCGTCCAGGTCGACCAATTTCTCAAATATGTCTTTTGTAGATTGGTTATGCCTGTATAGTGCATATCATATACGAGAAGGAAATCTATCAATGTGGAATACAGTGGAGAATCTTTTCAAATTCTGCTTTTCCACTTCTGCGGCGATCGTAGAAAGCTCAACTCATAGCACTTCAACTAACATAGCAACCCGTTACGTGTGCGGCTTCTTTCCTCAAAATACTTCGTCTGCGCTAACGAACATGCCATTAGTCACGTGCTATCCTTAGGGGTCCTTGACTTATATTGGTGCAAACTGTATGGTCTAGTGGGTTAACCTCTATTTGAGACGGCGTATAAAAATTCAGTCAAACATTAGTGAGTTTAATAGAGTTGCTTTTGGTAACGCGCTTTTCCATTATAGATCCTAGCTACTGCTGCCTACCCGATCATTTTCACCTTCGATATCGAGCTTCCTGCCCTAGCCAGCTCAAGGAATTGTTAAGAGCAGTCGATTTTTGATGCACGAAAGTTGTACAGACAAAAGGCCATACAAACCGTCCATTGCAGTTGAAAAACGTTACCATGAAATGTATCGCAAAAATTAGCACTTTGTATTTTAAATTGTGAAAAATACATCTTTGACCCTGAACTGTCGAGTGGCGACTTTTACTCCGAGCAAAGGAAGTTTAGATATTCCATTATCCGTTGGAGTACTGTCTACGTATCGCTGTTGTATTGCTAAGATCGAACAAAGAAGGCGCCGACGGAGGATTACCCGGACTGCGAGTGTATAGTCAAAATATATAACGGGGTAATGCTGAGTAGACTGTGGCATCTTACAAAGGATCCAGCGAGTGTTTACCAATATTTTCCGCATACTGTGTATGTTTGTACGTATGTGTTCACGATCCTGCAGTTTGGATTCTGCCGGCGCTTTTTCCTGCGCGTTAGCTAAAGCAGCTGCGGTAGCAGCAGGTCTCTAACGTTCACTCATACATTAGCAAGAAAAGCTTCCGTCGTTTATTCTAACAGAGTAGCAATGATGATCCTTCACAATAGCACGGAATCTCAAATCAGCCGTAGCTCGAGATCCTGTAATGGTGGTGGCCCTGTGGCGCTGGCTGTGTGACCCGGGCTTGTTTTGCCGGCCGGAGTCCGAGAGCAACGCTCAAGTCCCTTCTCCCATGCACGTCAAGTCGACAAGAGCATGTGCAGTCGGGTCCTTGTCGGTTCAACGCAACCACCGTCACTTTCGCCACAGCGGTAGGGAGTCGCCTTTGAGTTTCGTCTGCTGTTTCATATTCAACGATACCGCCATAGCCCGTCATTTCTTCTTCTTCTGAAAAGGCAGGAAGGCGAAGGCAGCTGGCCGAGTGGCTTTTTGTTGAGCCGGCAGCTGCAGCAGCGTTTGAGGCCGTTATAGCCGCAGTGGTGCCGCAACGGCTATTCGGCCAGTAATGGCATCAACACCAACTTGGTTGGGAGTTAGGGGCCCAAGTCGCTGGTCCGCCTTGTCTAAGACTCTGTCCCCTTTTCCCTCGCAAAAGAAATCCAACCGACGTGATCTTCGTTCGCCGTCGTCGTCGTCGTCACTGAGCAGCCAATAGTCTCTGACCACAGTTATCTTCGTAGCAGCGGCTAGGATGAGCAAGCTGGCGAGGTTCTCTGACTTTCTTGGTCCATGCCTTGGTCGGTGCCCTACCCGTCTTTCTCCTTTTCCGGTCGCCAACCCGCAGAACTCCAACTCCCCCTTCCCTCCTCCCCAACCCTTAAAGCTCACACCAACTACAGTTGGAAGCGTTCGTTGCATGAAGGAGACGTAGGCAGCTGCTTCAAGTTAGACTCCGCTTAGTGGCTTGCCTATGTTTTCGATAGCTTGTTCATTAGGCGAGGCCGTAGCGCACCGCTATCTGCATCTAAAGCATCAGTGACTGAAGCAACGTACGAGCAAGTAAGTGATATGGAAATAAGCATGTTGCGCGCAGAGGAGGCCTGCTGGCATGCAACCGGCGCTTGCCACACGCAACAGACTATTCCCAACGCCAGAGTCAAGTAACTATCGTTGAAAAATGAAATGGTCCGCAATTTCTGCGAATATATCAACCCGATCCGAGGTTTAATTCAACGCTGATGAAACGGCTGCAAGCGGACAGTCGAAGCAAGTGACATCGGGAACATATATCCGAAGAATAAGACAGTCACAGAAGCATGTTAGTTGCAATAGCGACAGCAACAGAAGGCGGCGAGCGATGCCTGGTTATAATACTGTTCTCTGGGTCGCCCGTTTGTCTCGTTAGCTAATGCTAGTGACTGTCGACAAAAAGGGGACTAGGCCCTTTTCGATGGCGGTTCAAGTGAAAAGAAAGGCTCCCAATCAGGACGCAAAATAATGGAGGACGATGCCAATGGAAGGTCTTTGATGCACTGATCCATTTTCCTCAGATACTCACTAAAAGGCAGGCCCCCTGCTTCTCGGATGCCGTCTGCTCAGTCGAAGTCCCTTGTGCAATTCGACAGTGAGTTGAGTGAGAAAGTATTAGTTTCTATTGTGTCTGCCATTGCCTGTATGACGTGTTATGTGGTGTCCGTTCTGTTACCCCGACTCTAGATGCAGCCCGGTTACATTCTTTGCTCGTCAAAGACATTTTCTTTCATCTAGATAATACTGTCTGGGTACCTACTTAGGAAAAGCCGAAATTCGTCTATAATGATGCATATGAACTTTGTACAGTGGACGGAGGTTTTAGTAATGTTGACCTACCATGATGGTGCCTTACAGGTAGATCCAAAACGGTCCCAGCACCAACAAAGTCTAGTGGCGGGAAGTGGCCATCGAAAGCCCCTGGTTTAGCCAAGATTGGCCGTTTTGCCGTGTGCTTACTGTAAGCAGCGCTCTTCCAAACGACCTTAAATGGACCTTAGAGATCTGATGGTCTCGACCCTCAATAGGCTGGAGCTCACCCATGCCTCTTTTACCTTTCACCCGTTCCTTGAATTGACCGTTATATTCTACGCAATATCTACTACAGGTTATATATATAGGCCTACAGCTAAGTCTTTTCTATTGAGCAGCTCGCAACATCAGCAGCGACAGTAGCAAGCCGGAGCAGCAGCTTATCGCTAGGTGCAGTCACATCTTGCTTTACGTGTCTCTGTACCTAATCGCGTAGTCTGTCTTCTTGATGCTCTCATTTTTTCTCGCACTTCCGCCATTTCTATTTGACCATCTTTCATGACAGTAACGGCAGCACAGGCTATTGAAAAATCGAACATCATTACCCCGCCGGGCAGCCGCCACCAGCCCTCCGGACCCAACTCTCGGATTTATGACTTTAAGGATCTACCGTCTCCAGTCACCGTACTCTGCTATCCTCGCAGTTCCAGCTATGCTCCGTTAAAGTCAAACCCTAGTAATCTGATGCGGTTGGTAACTTTCCGAAGGAAATCGGAGACTTTTGCGTTGCGGTTCTTACCAACCATCCACCATGTCATCGGTACAGTATGTAGTTGGCCTGACAAAGGAACGCCTCAGGCGCCCTTGAGAAGCCGAAACTCGGGCGTAACAAAACTACCTGTAGCTTTCGTTGCTCCGTTTTGCGCAGTCAGGAAGTCGATGTGTAGAAGATGATACGCCAACATCGCGTCGATGACCATGACGACAACGCCAGCAAACGACAGTAGCAACAGCCGCAGGCCCCATGACGACAAGCAATACGCTAAATATGGCGCAAAGATTTGGCTTTGAAGCGCCACGAATTCAATCTACGAAGCCAAAATAGGGGTGTCGCTAATTACCGATGCTATGTATTGCCCGTATGCTATGTACATAGGCTCACCGCCTGCGTGAAATTGATGTTTATTTTCACATACCGCTACTTCATCACGTACGCCTCGAATCTCTCAGTGGGGGATTTTTTCAGAAGGGGGAGAGTGGAAAAGGAAAGAAGAAAATTATGGCGAGTAGGCGACGGCGACAATTAGAGGCGAGGAAAATGATAAATCTGTCTGTAAGACGAAAGAAGCTAGTTGCTTACCACTTCCTGCTATCTATAAAGTATATAGCAATTTTGCTCAACAGCTACAAGAACCAGTCACCAGTAAGCCTCTTAAAATGTAAACAGGGGAGCTCATTCAATGCAAAAGTGGAAGCGGATTGGATCTAAACGGTGATAGGGCAGCATGCAACGCTCCATATGGCAGCTGCCTAATCTTCGCTTCCGAACTTCATTCGTGTTATCGTCACCCGTCCATGCCCCGATCTCGACTATAAGGCAAAGTAGTCCACAAAGTATCTTTCTCGCTCAAAAGATTCTACTTAAATTTTTCACCCCTCCAGTTATTAATGCTACCCAGTTACTAAACAAAGGAGAAAAATGCGGGCATATCATTTGAAATTGGCAATTGCCTCTATCTGTGAAACACCAGTAAACACTTGCAGCTGCACAAGCAGGCGTTTCGGTGTAGCCTTCTTCTGTGTATATATAGCCTAGCTCCATAATAGATCTATAATAGATAAATAAAATGGAGAACATTATGTACCTGCATATATGCTTGTTAGATGTCGATTTGTGCTTTAGCCGTAAATGTTCCTCATTCCTTGCATTGAATTTACAACACTTAATTCGTTTAGATTATTCTGTGAGACTGTTGACATTATCCTGACTGTCATTGTTGCAACTAATAGTGCGAAGGTAACGGCGCCATCTTGTCTCGCATAGAAGAGTTTCGGAATAGCATAATTACTACTCACTTCTTCTCGTCTTTTGTCCATAGGAGAAGACTACACATTAGACAATCAAGAATCGCTTGATATCGTTCTATACATGTTGAAAAATCTCCGCATTATTCCACATTAGATCGCATTGGGTCTTGGACAGATGTTGGCGCAGCCATCGAATGATCGCAAACGTCCAATCAAAAAACACCAAGGTTAATAATCTTCATCGTCAAGGTTTTCACAGGCAATACGCCCGGTCTATGTGGCTGTTACATAGGATCCTTCTGCTTATTTTTAAGAGCGTTAAGCGTAATATCCTCTAGTTTTGCTTGAACGAGATTTACGTACGCGTTATGAAGAGTACCTAGCTAGAAAGCACTCTTTCAGTAGTGTCACGTTGAAACTATAATTTTCTTTATTCCTTTGAATATCTATATTGAATAAGTGTTCTAATTTTTTTAAAGGGTGCGCCGCTATCAATATCCACCAAGTTTTTTTTACCTCTACGCGCACCTCTATCCAGTCTAAAAATCTGTTTGTATTGTAATACAGAAATGGAATTATGACAGTCTGCATGAGTCAGTATTATCGACAGACCACACTCCGCACGCGTACGATACGTTCGAGTGCCGATTTTCAGCGTCGGTTCTACCAAGCCACGCAGGACTGAAGCGGCTATTTTTTGTGTACTTTCAGTCTCTGATTCGTTAATTTCCAAAATATTCATCTCAACTTAAATTTATACTAGGATATATAATCAATAAACAAATTCATCTCGGCAACTCCCAATATACCTATACAGTTTAAATGTTTGATCAATAAGGAACTACTCAATGCTTGCAAGAAGTCATGCAGCTATACAGCATATATTTTCGTCCTTTTCCCATTCAGGTTTTATTTTTCTTTTCAAAAATCATCGAACCAAACATACAATACGGCACCTTCAATTTCAACTTCTAGCCGGATGTATAATTATCTTCGGTCTGCGAATAACTGATCCAGAATAACAGTAATATTTACCTGAACGAGCTCGCATCTCCCGTGCTAACTGTTATCAGGAGGAGGACGTCTGGTTGTTAAGAAGTTATCTTGCTGAGTTTCGTGATACTGTCTGAGATTTGACCTCTCGTTACAAGAACCTTTTCAATCATAGCCGTGAAGTATTCGCAAAGGTTCTCACACGGCAGTACTACAGTACTTGCAGTACTGTGCAATGCTGTCATCTAAGCAAACCCTCCTTCGATTCATATGCTGTACACAGGACTGCAACCAATGTCTGAAGGATGACAAATTCATTATTTTTTTTTTTATATTATTATTTTTTTATATAGATTATTTTTTTAGCATAGCGTGAATTCAACGTAATCGTGCCTGTGTATTGACATCGTTCCTGATTGAGATACTACGATCCCTACGAGTAATAATCTAGAGCACTACGTTTGTTACTTTCTATTTGGTTTCCAAACATTAAATAAATATAAATAATTACTCAATACTTATAATAAATCTATTGGATTATACAATTGAGAACAAAAACAAGAATAGCAAACAACATTGTCTAGGGTCGTTATACTATCTTGTAAAATTTTTCCGTATGTGATAGTGCTATGGCCGAATCTGTGTTTATAAATGCACGTATCACTTTGTTAATGTCTTTCATACAACTTCTACTGTTCTTCTAAACACATCAATAATATCTGTGTGTCAACTAGTTCTAAACGGGAACACACATGATCTCGTTTACAACTGATTGGTTACGACTAGACTTACCATATCATAACAGCCTTATTATATACATATATATATACATTTCTGTTGCGATCTAAGCGAGACTCCTACAACTGCTCCTACTCTGAAGTTTGTCTGCAATCATCTGCGATTTAGAAGCAGAAACTGAAGTCTTGACGATTAGTTAGGTCTCAGTCGTGACCCAATGGGCATATTGCATATTGCTTCTCGTTTATCAGGTGGTAAGTCACTATATTCGCCGCGTTAACATTACCTATTATCATGCAAACGTTTTGGCTAAATAAGAGAGATTGAAAGATGCTCTGGACGCAGCCTGTCAGTAAGCGGGTACCGTTTAATGTCGACGATGCTTCCTTTGCTGAAACACCATAGCAGCCAGGCTGGTAGTTCTCCGCACCTCTATTCAACGATTAGCTTAAACGTTCATGTCAACATCTGGATCGATAGACATTGAACAATCCATTTGAGATAAAGAGATCATCCAGAATGACTCTACGGATTCTAGCAAATATTGCCCTTAGGTCATCGTTGTGGATCACTTGAGCCGTGTACGATACTCTCAAACAGCCACCGTATACGAAAAATGTATAGCACAGCGCTGACAGCAGCCGTTCTTCGTGAGCAACATAAATATCTTTACTTAAAACACTAATCTTCCTGAATCATCTCCATGCCGTAACAATTGCATGGAAATTAGGCACCTCAGCTGTAAAGTGGATCATTTCATCGTCGCTTAAATATGTATCCACAAGCATCTAATAGTGCGAGCCAATAAAAGCTGAGTCAGACCAAATGAAACGTACTGGATATCGATGACTCTTCGGAACTAACGAAACAGTGTGAGTTTCGCCTTGTTAGCCCAATAGCTTCTTCTATACGTAAAAGAGCAGCCCGTAAACCATTGACAAGCCTGATCAGGCCAAGGCGGGAAAGCACTAATCGATGGCATGGTTTGAGAACCTACCTTTGAGGTGTTCCAACGTCTATTACCTTTCACCTGGTCTCCATACGATAAACTTTACTACTTGTCGTTTTCCAGAAAAGTAAGCCTTAAGCCAACCGGTGGTGATCGGTGTACATTCCGGACACTATAAAATTCGCAAAAGGATCGGATGACTTAACCAGTAAGGGACAGCAGCGAGGCAGGCCTGCCTATTTCTAATGGTATCGGTGACCTCATGTTAATGCTAGTTCAGTAGATTGGCATTTTCGAAAATCGAATTGAGTAAGTGAGAGAATCCAGTACTTTCAAGACGTTTGCCAAGTCTGCCAATAACTAGCTTTTTGAAAACCTTAGACAAGTAGTTTACCAGAGATATTGGACGGAAGTTAGCAAAGAAATTTCACCTTTGTTCTTGAAAATAGGGACAATCTTTGCGTCTTTTAATCTAGTAGGAAAGGAACCCGCGGCTGTGAGTAGAGTGCAGGCAAGTAAGTGCTGACGTGGCATTCCTCAATGGCTTGTTCGGGGCATTAGCAGCCCCGATTTCGTTCATCCAACTTCCGTACCCTCTAGAACCATTTGAATCTAGAGCGTACCAACATCATTTCTCCTGAACGGCGTTCCGTTTGTTTGCCAAATCGATACTATCCCTGCCTGAACATCAACGTTGATGTCAGGGGGAGTAAAAGTGGTAGGGCCAATGATTGCAGAGTGCTTGTGAAGGTCATCAGCAATTGCTTGAGAATTATGGAGTTGATGTTTAAAGTTAACATCGAGCACGTATGGTAAAACTACTTTGCATTTATGTTTGTCTAAAGATTCCTAGATATATCTTCATATATTGAAAGAGTCGTGTATTAACGTCGTGAATTAGCACTGGCAGCTTGCATTTCTGAAAAGCCAGAGCTCCGGAGGCCATTGTAATGCGCTGTGTGGAATTGTTGGGTGTACACTTTTTGATGCCATCTAGATAACTGGGTTTAAGACACTGTAACCCGGATGCTTGGATTTCACTTGCTGAACGAGTCGACATTTCATCCAGACCTTCCGTTTCTTAATTCCGTAAATCCAGAATAGTCAAAGCAACGAAGTAGCTGAATAAGCTCTTTTGCAGTAAACGCATTTAGGTGCACCCTTTTAACTGACAGTCATGTGACGAAGTAGGTCGCAATGCCCGCAGACTGTTACGCTTTGTATACTACCGCCACCTGACCCCTTTGACACCTATAGCAAGAGGTCGGCGCTCCAACATAAAAATCCTATAAGCTTTGTGCACCATGAGTACTTCACTCGCTTCTTCAGTGCTTCACCTTTAATGGCGGTTCCCTTGGGGTCCTTTAAAGCTGGCAAAATCTAATTATCTGTAAAACCCCTGTTCTTTTTAGCAATTCTGTCCCAGATATCCATTGGGATATCAAGAATTAAAAAGAGATCCATAGCCGTAATCTTCGTATCGTCAAATTTGCCCCTTTATACATATATCAGACCGAATCTTGATTTTGATTTTGGTATAGGAGTTTACTCTAAATCTTTCAGCACATAGTGGCAAAAGGTTTCGCTGAAAAGGTCCATTTGACGATGCTATTGCTCTCTCAATCGTCTTTTCTACCGTCCACACGAACACAACACGAAACAGTCCTTTCTGATTCTTAATAGTCCTTTCGCAAATAAAATTTATTTGCAATTTTTTTTTCTCAAATTTATTCGTTGAACTCTTGCGGGCCATGCGATTACACCCTTCACTAGAATCAGGGGTCGCTGCTTGATTACCATTTTCGCCAGATTCTTCGCATGGGTTCTTTAGAACACTATTTGATTCCATTAGCATGGCTTTAGTTAAGTTTCTTCCTGGCAAAGGTACACCAATGTTCTCTCTCTTTTCCTCAAAGCTTCGCTAGCTTTAGTAGAAGCCTCGTTTACTAGCGCGGCCTTCCTATAAGTAAATACTCAGCGTCGGCGCCCCGCAACTGGTATCTAACAGCATATCAACAGATGCAAATCAGCTGGACGATAAAGGCACGCCCGCTTGCAGCAAGACAAGTAGCGCAGAAGAAGGTTCACTGACATACCGTACAATCGGCCGAATCCTTTACTCAGACTAAAAACTCAATGTCGACACTCCTACAGTGTGCCAGCGGATGTACACCGAAATTGAATGAGCACAATTTACATCAGTTCTCGACTGATCGGTCCTTTAACTGCTAAGGCCTCTATATTATGAGTCCGAAGTAGCAGTTATTTATTATTTAAATTTAAGGAAAAGCAAACTATTCTTCAATTTTCCCGCGCCGGACGAACTGCTATCTAGATCGAAAACTCTATTGTTTTCGCGAAATCAGTGATTTACGTTATAGCCAGCTTTCCTGCGGCTGTTGAAAAATGTAAGTAAGATCTCCATAGTGCAAACCTCAACAGTATAGGAGCTCAAGAAAGCATTTTTAGAACATTTGAGTCTTAAATATACAAATTAAAGCCCGTTTTGAAAAGGATTGGGTCGTTCCGATACGCTCCAACGGTGGCTTGTCCTGAGATTGTTTGCAATATTCACGCCTTAGACTGTTATTTGTGCAAAATTTAATTCTGCTATCATTTTTTGTATGTATTATTAATTTTTTAAGCGACATTTAAAGGAATTTGTTCTTATGAATGGAGCTTAACACACGGTTATTGTTACAAACTTGGTTGCGGATTAAAGAAGGAATATTTTGTAAATTATTAGTAGGTCCTTTAGATCTCCAGCAAAAGTTGTCATCGCGTTGAATGGTGATAGCATTGAAAAAACACGAAAAAGATACATTGATATGTGCGTTCTTATTTACACTCAATCTCGAAAGCGTACTAATTATTATTAATTTAAGCGCTGAATCCTGTATATATATATACACACTTACTACTCTAGCGGTATTTAGGTACGCCTTTTATAACATTTATATAGCAACTCATAGGATATTATGGCTATATTAGTGACGCATAGAAATATCGTGGGATAGCAGTTGAAACGTTTATGGTGTACTGTGGATGTTTCTTGTGCAAGGAAGTCTGCTTATTGTTTATTATCAATTTTTTAATGTTAACCCACGAGAAATCCGACAAGAACCTTGTCTTAGCAAACGACATGTTATTATGTTACGCGATACATACAAGACATAACTTATAAATTTAGCCGAAGCATAGTGGTCTATCTGTGCGATACTTGCGGAAGATTATCAACAGTATGGTAATATAAATTAAAGTTCAGAACATCATTACAAAGCATCGTCAAGACGTATCAACTCAACAGCGTCTAACCACAGCTATCCTTAAAGCATGTAATTTACTGTGGTCACATATACAGCATCTTGTATTTTTTTTTACCATGAATCCAAAAATGTTGTACACACAGTACATGCAATAGAAATGCTTGCTTTTTATTATTTTCTTTGTCGATGTTTAGTATATGCAAACACAGAAAAGCTAGACTGACTTCCGTTTGTAGTTCACTGAAAATAGCAGCTCATGTTATAGGCCCGACGGTACAACGAGTGGTGTCGCTGAAAAGTTTGACGATCTCAAGGACGTAAGAAAGGAATAAATGGTACGACATTGAATGCTGTACGGATAATTGACTTAATGGGATTATTTATTACGGTTGCTAGATGATGCGAAACAGAATTTATCGCTATTAAATGTTTGATAGAACGTTTGCTGTTGAATAGCTTGCTCGCGTAGGATACCAACCGATATCGCCAAATACATACCGTATCTGTTTAGTACCGAGTTCTTATGCCGTAATGGCTATTCCATTTCTTTGAAACAAATCAATTTTCTCTGCTAGGGTATTTTATTACTCAAAGAGTTGCCTAATCCTATACAACTAACCGCAGAAAATGGTCGAGGTCACATATTTTCGTCTAGGATGACAGTAAATTTGAACTGCAGACTACGCTTTTTTCTTTTGGCTAGCTAAAAATTATCGTCTCTCGAAAGGGAAGTAATCGATGGCTTGAGAGCCTGAAGGTCCTTGTATCACCTAGCACAGAGATATAGGTAAACTCGAGCGAAACATGAGTAGGCCACAAATACCTTAAACCCCATTTACATCTGCACACGGTGTCGTCTGTAGCTTGTTATTTCTACCCTGTTTTCAGCTAGCGTCTCTGCTTGTACACAGCACTCTCCACAAAAGTGCTCTTCCATTGAATGCCCATTGTGGAACAATATTCCGCCAAAGGAAGGTGCAAAATGACGAACTCCCGTTTTCCTTGAGCTTACGCGCTCGAGCCCTGCCCCATAGGATATATTCTTCGCTTTGTGCGGCCGCTATTGCAGTGCGGCTGCTTAAAGCTGGTGTGCTGTGCCCGCCACCCCACCAAACACCTGGGTTCGCCGATGTTGAGATCTCCGTTTTTTCCATCTAAAAAGAAAAGGGGATAGAAAAATATATGATGGTCTAAGGAGGGTAAGTCCTACCCAGTATTATCCTACCCGCGCCTTGACTAGTGCAATAGATGTGTGCAAGCTGGTCCATACGCACGAAAAGAAGTCCATCTCTTCTTTTGCGGGACATGCCGGTATCCTCTCGGGTGTTGCCCCGAGACGCCGAAGAACTGCTGCAAGCTGCTTTGATGCACTAGCAAGCAGTGAGAGTGCTTCGATAAATTTCACTGACATTCCACTCTCTCCTGCTTCGTACTCTGTCAGTAGTAGCACTGCTACGACTATCACAGCTACTTTGGCGCATTCTGGACGGCCAGTCGGTAGGTCTGTCGATTATTTTAGTGACTTGGGTTGCCACTGCTGCCTCTAGTGTCTTCATTGACTCTGCTTCACTTGTCTAGCGTTGCTATTCGAATCGTGTCCCTCATCAGTTCTCCGCCCCCTTGACCCCCACTTGAGTTCTTTTCCTTACCGTCTCTACGTTGCAAAACTCGCGATGTTTCTATACTTTGCTTCTCAGACAGGCATCGGCGATTGCCCGTTACCGCGGCGCACTCGCATCTCGCACCCATGCTTCGCCTACGAGCGCACTACTGTCTTCATATTCTTGTTTTCCGTGAAGTGTACGCCAGAAGAGGAAAGGACGACGTCGAAGCGGGTCAGCAGGCAGTGTGCGCGTAATTTGCCGCTTTCTTGTCGCTTGTAGTCTGACAAAGCTTCGATGTGGAATGGCCAGCTGGGCGGCTAGACAGCGATCGCGTTTTGTTGCTACAGGAACGGAGTTGAAAACATTAGATAGATCAGAATAAGCATCGTTATCTATAGCCGCCATAGATAATCACCTTCACCGAAAATGGCGGCCAGGACAGCAACGGCGACCATGGTGGTACTTAGATGGTTTTATATAGTAAGAACGACAAATAGATGTAGAAAGCTAAATAAAGCTGAAAGCAGAGAATAATAGCACTAGTAAAAGTAGCTAGGTAGATAAGTACAGCATAGCGCATAGAGCTACAGCACATCTCAATGAGAAGAGGAATTGCAAACCCACTTTTTATCCCGAGCGTAGCGTCTTGAAAAACTAAAAGGAAGAAGGTAGGCAACAGACCATACTGTAAACGATATTTTATGGCATCTGAGGATTGCTAGCTAGACGAAAGACAGACATAGAAATAGCACGGTACCATTATTTACAAGACAACAGCTAAAAGCCAAGACACTGTGCACGAACAGCTCAGTACGGATCTTTTGACCGAATACTAAATCCGCGGCTAAAGGTCAAGGCTTCAATTGTTATAGCCGAACAAGCGTTAATAGCTCAAGAGCAGTGTTGATTCACATTCACAAACATATCATAACGTTCGAATTGGTGGTGCAACTACGACAAATGCATAGATGTCACGTATACATGCAAGAAATCAATATGTTACCAGAATATCGATGGCTATTTCCACGTGATACTTACATACCGCATTGGCAAAATGCAGGATGCTACTATGTAGAGACAGTGGTATGTAAAGAAGCTGAACAGCGATCATGGACGAAGCAAAGCCTAAGGAAGAAAAGGTCGATAGCAACGGCATCTGGAAAAGCAGAAGCAGTAGCATCTGCAACAGCATCACTAGCGAACGGGTTGTATAGCGGTTTGTTCGATAGCGAGTAAAAAAAGCGGCCGGCCGTTGGACATTCAATTGGCCAAATGAGCCCCATTGGGGTGGCGGACTAGCAGTTGGATGGGAGAGTCCTGTCTACTGGCCTGATCCTTAGCTATCAGACCATCATGAGAGCCACCGGAGCTAGTTGAATAGCTTTCTTAGCTCGTGTAGACTTACCGAAGCCCTCGCTTCAGGACAAGCAAGTAACTATAGCGTAGGGATGCCATCGAAGGCGCAAATGGCAAACGAGGGAGGCAATGAATAGCCAACAAGCAAGCTAGCAGTCTAATAGGTTGCTGGAGAGATGTATGCGGGCTGCTTAGACATTTCTTGAGCATTTTAGCCCAGCTGTATTCTGTTCTCCTTTTCGCTCCACTCTGGCACTCCAAGGACACACATAGTAACGTCAACATTACCGAGACGATACTGAACATCATCTAGAATAATATACAATCAATTTTTCTTGAATTGAATTGATTTGTGTTCATTCTATTCATTGCCGGTTCATTGCTAATTGAAAATATAAGGTTAGCGATTTA
The DNA here is from genome assembly GCF_002532875.2 of Varroa jacobsoni. Taxonomy (NCBI): domain Eukaryota; kingdom Metazoa; phylum Arthropoda; class Arachnida; order Mesostigmata; family Varroidae; genus Varroa; species Varroa jacobsoni. The sequence continues at coordinate 179,178 of NW_019214049.1, read as the reverse complement.
TCCAATGATATGGAGCAATTCAAATATGATCAAAAAACATAAAGACGTTGGCGTTAGATTCGCTAAATTTTCTAAAAGTGACATAACCTAGTTTTCATTAATTCAGAGTAAGAATAACCTAGATGACACAATTTGTTTTCTGTGAGTTATAAGGCATACCGATATTATCTTGGCCTATGCATGTAATTAATTAAAATTAACCGGTTGAATTCGGTTCTATTCTCCGCCGTTTGCTAGAATTGGTAAGCTAGAAACGTAAAAAACCGCCATAATATACTCTATACACTTGTTTTTAACACCTACCACAAACACTGCTCTTAATAACTTAATTGGTCCAACATTAATACTATCAGGTAGCGTTTCTGTAGGTAGATTTTACCTCGTCTGCCACCTTCACCTGTGTATGGCCAAAAACTGGACCCGTGTGAAACGTACTTGAAACACCATATGGGGGCTGAAATTTACAAACAAGCAAGTATCTCCACGTTCTCCGATGCTTTCGCGATCAGTTCTCAAAATAAAAAGATATGTAGAGTATAGTGAATCAATGGTAGCCTCTCGGCAGTCCTCGTGCCAGCAATAATAGTATTTGGCAGTGTGCTGTTCCTCTATAACTCATCTGTAGCGGAAATACAAAAGCGAACGTACAACTCTGTAAAAGGGAAATTTGATCGAATGTAGAGCTGCTGGAAAATAACGTATGGCAAGGCCAGCCTACCGGCTTTACCGCACCTTGAGGGGAATTCGAATTGAAAGTGAAGGCTTTACTTCGATCTCCGCAGCGTATCAACGTCTTGAAAACCGGTAGCGTCTCAGCCTATTGCGGAAGTCCTAACACGGTTCCGCAGTAGCAGAAGAGTTCGCCGATCGTCCGCTAAAGTAAAGCAAAGCTCTTGTTTCTGTGGCTCATAGATTCGCTATTGCAGGTGCATACCCGCATGTAGAGGCCGCTTGTACAAACGGTTACACTCACCAATCGAAACACAATACATACGCACATTATTGTGTCATCAAATAACAGACCTCTGTAAGTACAGTGCCAAAGTCCATGCGGGCTTGCATTGACATTAAGCTATTCGTACAACGGACGACATAGGAACGAAATTGGGGATACTCGCTCTCAAAAACTTGCAATTTCATTCAACTTGTTTTATTCAAAAAATTCTCGTCAGACTTTTCTCCCATCTTGTTAGCTTGCTAGTGTTGCTTAGTTTCCGCTTGAAGCAACCCGTTCCTCACATACGTAAATATATACATTACATTACAGACCGATGCTATATTTTATATGTACGGAGAGTGCCAACGTATCTAACTAATCATACCTGCGTCAGGCTGCCAAATACGAGGATGCAACACTGGCACAAAGGTGAACCTCCTTAAACCAACAACAACGAAAAAATAAGTGTAAATAATAAGTAATAAGGCAATATCGTGTAGAAAATGTAGTAAATAAATTAAATTGTTCAATATACGAAAAATATTTATGGTTCCGAACAATAGAAACAAAAAATTACAGCAGGCCTATCTATTTTCCACTGTAATTCCTCATAGAAGACGCAAGGTGGTGCACGTTTCGAACAAAACAAACACAAAATTCTATGTAGCGTACATAAGAGGCATCTAAGCCTTATTCAGATCCAGCTGTATTTAAGTTTGTAGCTAACTTTAACAAACAAACATTTCTTGAAGATGTAGCAGCAGACTGGTAGTGATGTAGTATCAGTAGAACTTTCAAATAGAAGTAACTAGGCAATGTCATACAGAGTTAAGTCGATTTTATGATTGACGACCTCCTGCTCTTTCCTTTTTTAGGAAGCTTAAATATCACAAACCTGGGGAGAATATAGTATGTAGTAGAATTATGACAAATCAGGCTTAGTCTGTAATCCTTTTCATGAGGTGAAAATGTTTTCACGATGCCGTCAACGGGTATGGACCAGGGTTGTCTGTAGAGTCTGCCCCGATATGAAAAGCAGCGCAGTAGTTATAACAATAGTCTTAGAAAGATCAAAGTGTTGTACTCTGGATATACAACCGAATAACGAAAGGCTACTTGAAGCCTAACTGGGCGGCTGCGACAGATATTGTGTGGGCGATAAAGAAGGAAGAAGCCAATCGTCCCACAATGGCTGGGATAGGCCTGTCCGGGGTTCTATGCGTAGCATGCGTAGTCTATAATTCTAGTTGGTTCTATAAGTGAAGACGCAGAAAAGGATATCTTGCTTCTGCAAGCGTCAGATCTCTATCATGGCAATTCCAATGACCGGGTGAGAGGGACTTACGCGGATAAGTCGGCCATCTACGTCGGAAGCACTGATGCCACCTCGTTGCCTCGCTGTGTTCTTTACCCTCTACTACAGCCTCGCCTCCCGTGCCTGGTTATTTATGCATGAAAAAGTTGACCTCCAACGAGACACGCGACGTTGACGGATCGCCGGGTTGTCGTCGGCTGCTTCGACGAGCGTTGGCGACTTACGACAGCTGAAGATTAAGTTGGCAGGTTAGCAAGCCAAAGTGGCAAACACACATTGCAGCAACGGTGTGTTCTTTCTCCAGAGAGCGACACACACAGTGGCGAGTCTCTATGTTTAGTGACACTGTTCAGTATAATCAGGCTCTAAGGACCATTGATTATGCGAAGAACCGACTTAACGTTTGCTAGGCCGTGCAGATGTAGTGAATCTCATCGACACCACGTAACGCAACTATGAGAACCAAGAGATAACACTGATTTGAAGCTCCAGTAACCGTGAGTAACTGCGGTGGTGGTGATGCTTGAGGTATGATCATTTACACTTCCGTCACCAACACCGGCAAAGTCGCGGTGAGTCTTCAAACTACCAATGCAGGAAGCCTATGCAAGCTTACAGTGGGGAACCTGCTCCGAAAAGAGTGTACGGATTTATAAACTACCATGGGTATCCACAGGTCTGAACCTGAATTACCCTTATCTAGGGAACATGCACCTGCTGACGTTGAGCTGACGCGGCGAATACTAGCGAGGCGACAGTGAGACGGTATAATACGATAACCCGGTCATAATTCCTCAGGCGAAATTTGCGGGGACGCCTTCATATTTTACCCCATCTCTCCATGGCCCATTGCCATCAAGAGGTTCATAAACCTACGTTATAAGCGGCAGATCATACATCTCCTTATTGCGCCGTAATCCAACCTTTAGTCCTGATCGAGGATCTCCACATAGCAAGACGGCTTTATCGGATCGAGTAAGGGAAAGATCCTCTGACACACTACTTGCAAAGCACCTGAGCACAAGGACAATTTGTGTTTGCCCCCAGGTATAGATAGATACGTAGTACCATGACACCTCGATATTTCCTCTCCTGCAGCGGCACCAGCGGAGGCAGGAAGGTCGTTTCTTCTTCCCAAAGCGCAGCCTCTTAAGGCTTTAGGGCTACATTTGCCATCCATCTTGTTTGCCAACCTTGCAGACTAGCGAACGCCTACTACCTACTTAGATCTAGTAAACCGAATTGACGTCCTACAGGGACATCGCCACGAAACAAAAAAAGTGCCACGCGACAAGAAGTGATTCCAATAGACATTTATGTAAAGAAACTTACTTCCTCCAATATGCAAAACAATTCGGCGCCTTCGTTGCTTCGTGTTAACAATGCCGGCAAGTATGTACCCATTGGTTCGATGTCCTACAGGTCAAAAATTGACCTTTAATAAGACCTGCTTTTCTCAGTGTCGTCATAGATTTATTCCTTTTATTTCAACATTTGGTCATTTTTTTGCTTATATTAGCTCAATTATGTTCAAGATCAAAATTTATATTGGATAGCTATTTTTCTTACGGACAGATTTGATTACGAAATGTATTATATAGGTTATACATTCTATGCAGAGATACCTTGTAAAGTATAAAGCGTGGTCATTAATGTTAGGATTGAGATGAATTGTCAGTATGGCCGATCGGTGACAGCAAGTAGTAGTTAATAAGAATATATTCTATAGCTAGGCGACCTCTATTTATGCTGAAAATGTCTAGCAAGTTTTAACTACAGTTATTGACTGATGCTATAGACAGACACGATAAACGTTTTTGCTATTCAAGGTGCAGATCATGATAAACCTACCAACACTTCGGCCACCTCTCGTACCCGAATACCTATTCCAACTGTGCTCGATCTCTAAGAAAAATTATAGTCTTTATAATTTAAGATATATTTTCAGTGGTCTAAAATTTGATGGGGATGTGATAGCGTTCAGGTATATGACCTTTTAAGAAAAAATTACAAGCTATTAGATTGAGCACTGACGGTAAGTTTAGCGTTGGTTTGTATGGAAGCTTAATCGGTTACTGGGGCATTTTCTATTGCATAACCTTCGAGTGTTATATATACATCTTATTGTAAAATTCCTAATAAACAGAGCATATGTATAATATAAAATACGGGAAAAATCCAGATTTAGGCACAGAAACGCGAATCAGGATTTAAATAATAAACATGCTTCGAACGTTGTACAAAAATGAGTATACTGTATGCGTAAGAGTAGAACGTGTGATTGCCGAAGTTATTGGAAATCGGTGATACAACTATACTGGTTTTGTGTACTGCAAAGTATAACGGAATGATAGCGTGATAATAAAGTGGTAGAAGTAGAGAAGAAAATTCAAGAAATTTTATTAGAAAAAGAGATTTCACTTCAATTTGGGCTTCTGTTCGCGACACTAAAGGGACGCCTGGAACTTCAGTTGTCAAGCGTACGACAGCGAGACCCAGAACGGCGCGACGGCCGCCACAGCCATCGCATGCAGCCGCGAGTTCTGTTGATACCCGCGCGATATTGACTTTCCTGGCAAAGTTACCCAGATTTTCATAGTCGCACAACTCCCCCCCACCCCCCACCCCAATCGTACTCTTGCCTTTTTTTAGACAGGTGTACCAATCCGCCACACATTCTATTAAATTATGAGAGTAACGATCTTATTGATGTACATACTAATTACAAAACTGGTAATTCATTATTCAAACCAACTGGTACGTTTACGGTTGTGAGCCTTATACTTACCTAAAGGCCCATCATTAGTAAATAGTTTAATTTACTGTCATGAAATTAAATTTCACTTGAGCTCCTACAGCGTCAATCGTTGAATCTTATTATGACCTCTTTTCGACTTTATAAAGCGTAGCTTTCTCAAACAGTGAGACACAAACCGGAACTTATGTTTTCGAGGATGACATTTTCATTAAATACATTCTTATCGTAAACCGTACGTATATCCCCCTGTTTCTTAACTAGGTTCCTGTCGCGCGGTTGTCATTGTAGGATATTATGTTTGCCTAAATATCTTCCTACATAGACCTGATAACATTATGAAATGAAAACCGCAAACTTCTTATTCAATAGGCTTTAGGTTTACACGGACGACACACAAATAGCCTGCTGCAATACAGCAATTACGGAAATAAATCAAACAAACGTAAATTTCAATTAAAAAATCCCCATATATTTTCGAACTAATAAGAATAATCTTGAAACATATCATTGTCCTATATGTGATACTTGTGGTTCATATATTTTTCAGAGCATAATTTATACCTCGTCAAATGTGTGGCCCCAATGAATACGCATGTGTAGCATGGATTGAATAGATATGGTTTCCAACTCTATCGTGCGTCCGTATATGTGCCTTATGCTAACCATTTCGGTACACATTTACCTGAGGAGTATTTTCTCCGATTTGTACAAAAGTATATAAGTGTTTAAGTTATAATTCAATACGACACGGCAAGGGTTGATTCGTTCGTTTAGAAAATTGTTTCGTGTAGAAGTATCCATGCGTACCAGCAATAACTAATGCAATTTGATCACCGGTCACGCAGTTGCCAGTACTGATAAATGTATAATACTATTCGGGACTTTCTATGTTCACCTAGCTTAGGCTGGGTTAGGTGAAGATTGATTATGCACATAGATAGCATTAAGCAGGATTCGTTCCATATGCGACGCGGGTCAACCCTACTGAGTTTTTCGCCTTGAAGTGTCGATTGAAACTGAACGACAACTGTCGCCGCAAGAGGATGAGAGGAAATGCTGATGACAGATTCTCAATCCTGTCGTCAGTTTCTGGCACGCCGCTCGTATAACAGAGTAACTACGTGGGATTCACGGCAAAATGCAGAATAATTAAAAGCAAGTGTAAACAAGCGACGAACCAAAGATCGTATATACAGACGTGCTGTCGATATATTTTACAGAATCATCTTTTTAGACGCGTGCGTACGCCAACAAAGGTCATTCCTAAAAGGAGATAAAACATGGGGACGGAAATAGGGGTAAAGCCAGGCCACAGAGGGTATCATCTTGCTGTGATAAAAGCACGCAAGAATACTTTCCGCAATCGGGACTGAAGCTCTCTTTGCCCCCGGCGCTGCCTGTATCTCCCGCCGTAAAAGAAAAATAGTATATACACATGTACAAGCACACAGGTTAAGAGACCGCCTTGTGCAGGATGGACAGGAAAGAGCAGGACAAAAAAGCCACAAGAGTAACTCGACTGGGCGGGAGAGGTTGAAACCAAAAAAAAAGAAAAAAGGAACAAACAGGACTCCTCCTCATCTTTTTCTGTCTTTTGCTTTCTGCTACCTTATCTACTTTCTTTTCGTCGATGTTCTTGTCTTCCGTGGCTTGCGCATCGTGGCGGCCGTCTCCTTTGTAGTGCGACGTTCTCGATGGCAGCGGTGGCAGCTTCGGTGATAGCTGCGATACTCGTAGCAGTGGCCGATTTCACCCGGCCAGGCCGCCGGCAAAGCTCTCACCAGCAACTGTTACTAGAAGCCACCATCCTTCTCTTAATATTCCCTGATGGATAGCCTTCGGCCGGTCGACTGCAATCTCCGCCGAGGCAGAAGCTAGTGTTAGTCATCGTAGTATTAGTTTCAGTACCGAAGCAAGCCTGCGCTGGCACCCGGCAGTCGTCGAGTCAAGGTGGTCTGCGGTTCCAGGAAGCTGCCGAGTTCCCCTCTACACAACAGCCGGGTTCGCGCGTCTATTTTTCCATAAGCTCTCCTGCCCCTACCGGATGAGACATAGACAGAGCTATAGTTCGCCCTGATTAACATTATCTTTATTAACTTGCCGAGGACAACGACCATCGCGGACATTCTTTCTGCGGTCTCGCCATCTTTGGCAGCCGTCCAACCAGGCTTCTGCGTGCAGCGATAGCGTCCGAACTTCTGTGGCCTTGCGCAATTCGCCCAGTAGGGGTGGAAGTCTCCGAAAGACGAAAAAAGCGCTGTCACCGACAGCTGCAATTGCCACACACAGGCACAACGATGCGCTCTGGAAAAAAGAAAGTCTAAGTCTTAAGGAATGGGCATCTAGTTATGGTAGAGTATCCAGACTCCTCAGTTGTTTTCCGAGCTACATAACGCTTATGAAGCAGCTCGGACAAATGCTCAAAGACACAGCAAGCTGTGTTCATTGCAGTACAGGTTTTTGTTTAAGCAGTGCATTTTAGTTCAGGTGGCGCCACCATCCGGAGCTTCCGGCAACTAGTGAGGATTCGCCATCGATTGATAATTCATGTTTCGCTGTTGTGCCACAGAGGGAGCTAGTGCCGCTTCTGAATGAAGTTATGCTAATAACGATACGATAATTACTTCAACGATAATGGTAACGGCCAAATGATTTAAGCATTATTCCTTTTTAATGAAAACGATTCCTAATAGAAACTCCAGCTGTAATCAAGCCTTGTTTAACTCAGCGAAGAGACTGCCATATCAGCTTTTTGCTGCTACAATCGAAACTATCCCCTCAATAGCAAATGAATGTGATTCATTAAGAACATTTTATTGATATTCCCTTTATCATTTAACAATTATCCTGCATTATTTTGGCACTACATTTTTCACCTGAATTTTTTTTACAAATCTATATTCCTTTTTTCCACAAGCTCGCTATTTGATTGATTATATTAATTCAATGAGGTTAATATTAATTAGCAACACATTTCTATAAGGCTTTAGTTTCATTTAAAGTGTGAGCTTTACAATGTATTTATAGTGGACTGTAAAAGCTAGAAGAAGTTGTCGTTGATAAAAATATTTTTTTGCCTCTCGAACTCTAATACGAGGCAATCTACCCGACCAGGCTCTCTATGGCATACTGTCCAAAATGAGCCTACTAAGGACGCATTTGCATGTTTCAGTAATTCTTAAGACCAAAATAAGCTCGACAGGTGCGAAATTATTATTGTATAGCAGAGCTTATGTTGAATATGTTAAGAAGCGATTCTGGTCACTTTGATTCGATAAACTTAACGTTATAATTGCCTTATTACGTGTATGTATAATCTGTGATTTGAAACAAACAAACAAACAGAAATTGCATGCTCCACTGTGTATGCCCAATATGTTCAACTGTCACTTCTATATCTCTGGCAATTCATCGATTAATGTTTCCATCGAGTCATGTCCGGAATATGGCAGAGATCAGATCGCAATATGAAGTAAGTGACTTTTAGGTGTCTTTCGCAGTTTTTAAATATGTGTGAACTTCAAAAAGCATATCACCTTAGCATTAGGGTTCGGTTGTTATTCACGACCTCGTTTATCCTAGATAAGTCGGAGGTCAACGACAAATAAACAACTGATGAAGTACGAGATAGTTTTAAAACAGGCGTCTGCGCACGGTGTACCAGAATCGTCAAATAGTATCGTTACTTACAACTTGAAACGTAGTTTCTAAAGATTTTAAATTGCCTACCGAATACCCATTTAGAGAGCTTATAGTCAATTCAGATGACTTAGAAAATTGGCGATAGAAGATTGAGTGATCCGTTTAGGTTAACTTACCCTATTTGACTTACCTTGAAATTGTATACAAACACTTCACCTGTTTTATAATCGCTTACCAATGCGGATTGGGAATTGATCGTTACATTACGCCCAAGAAAGCTAACTAAGCGCGTAACATATGTGCCATCTTAAGGACGGCTCCAGTCGTTTTTGCATGTTTGGTTTGACGGACTAGGAGTATAGCAAAGGCAAGGCGCCTAGAAAAATTGGGGTTATGGTAAAAAAAATACATCTTTTTGATAAACTTAAATGTAAAGTACTGCGGTCTTTTACCGCCGAAGTTAAGTGGTACCCCCATTTGATTCAGGTGAATACTGTTGACTGTGGTGGTTTCCTGCGACAGACACTCCGTTTGACTTTGAATAACCTCAATTGCTTATATTTCTGACCTCATCATATATAGCCATACCTTCTGCGACAAGAGAGTTTTATCCTATAGAAACTGAACGGAAACCTTTGAACGTGTTCGAAGTCATCCAAATCCATGGTGTTTTAAATAAAGAAAGTTTTAAGGAGAAACGATGTTCTAAAAGAAGAATCGGTCACTACCAGAATAATTATTGGCCAAGTTTTTTCCATCTATGAGATATACCCAATGTCTTCATCAAAGGGCTATCAGTAACGGAAGAGTCTCAATATAGCTACGTTATTTGAACTAGAATCCATAATGCTTAGTTAAGAAACTTTTCTGCTGCGTTGTATTTATACATTCGTGAGCGAGATCTCGGGGGAATTAAAATTTATCCGACGTAAAAATTTATCGTGCTGCATCATGAGAGTGGATGAAATAATAATGTTTTTACAAAATTATTTACGGTACACTCAATAAGCATACGAAAGCATTTCTAGAAGAGGCACGTTTTTGGTTATTCAGTAGTTTTACTTTAAGAATATATCGTTTATGGAGCATGACTGTTGGGTTCCGCTTTCGCTAAAACAAACGTTTTTTTGCTGGTATAATACCTATGCTATAGCATGTAGCATCAGCATCCAACAGTTCGGCTTTGTTATAAATTGCCAGTATTTATGCATAAACGTTTTTCCTCCACTCGGAGTCAAAAGCCTCTGCAGGGATCACGTATGCCTTGATCTCCCTATGGGTGCCTTTCGGGTTGCCTGCGGCAGTACTCTAAAACAAAAGGCTGACTAGATGAGCATTGTTAACCGAACATGCTCACTGCTGTTCCTGTGTCACGTGATAGCCTGAAATTCGAGGCCGATTCTGTCTTTTCTTTACTTGCACACAATTGTGTATCTAATCGAACATTTCTTTACAACGTGCCCGGGAAGACGGGCGTAGCCGCGTGAGCACGTATCTTACGTCCGTGGTCTGTGGGCCCTAGCATGCTCGGTGATGTATCGTCAGTAGACACGACGTACCAAACATATGTCACTTGTCAGGTTAACAGAAGCACAACCGTCGCTGTCAGGGTAGGACCAACGTGTTCTGGTGAAATTCTATCTTGTAGATTAAATTTTTTTGTAGGAATAAAGGCAACCTGGAATGGGTTTGTGACCGCAGAAGACGATATACAACTCGAGCTAGGAAGAGAATGACAGAGAAACATTCAAGGATTATAAGTGGACCATAGAAGCAGATGTCTTAATTGAAGATCATCCACATGTTGGGAGAATCGCTTACTACCTAGATATAGGCGGCTTTATGGATTCGGCGACGAGATTCGCTTGACTTTTTGTAGGAAGATCTCTGTTGTTGGCGCTGTTACATATGATGTAGCACCAAGCGAGTCTGAGGAAAAACGTATTGTCCCCGCCAGCAAAACTGAACGGACTAACACTACATCGCAACTTCAGTATAATCCCTCTCCGAAAAATAACCGAATTTATTATTTCAATGTGTTTCACTATATTGATGAATACTTTATTGAACTTTTCGGACAGACAAGCTTATAAATTCATACCTAAAAATGCCTAAAAATTCACTGTTTCTGCATATTTACTATTATTGGACATCAATAACTGGAAATAGATAAGTACGATCCTGTTGACTCTAGGCTTTCTTAGGTAGACTAAACAACGGTTCGCTCGAAAACATTGTGCTAGGAGACGCGTTGAAAGATAGGACTTGCAGAAACGGTCCTCTTAAGGTTTTTGATCAATAATAACTTTTCTGTTCGAAGGACACACTTTACGTTAACGTATATCTTCCACGACCAATATTGCATTCTTCAAATACTAACTTGTTTTTTAGACGAGTTGCTGATGAAAATAACAGACTCTGTTCTTTAGTGAATGCGCGTTTTTTTTTAATAACAAATGATCAAAGTAGCGTAATGTTGCAGAAACTAAAATTCATAATGGCGTCAAAAAAAATCTAAGTAGATGAAAAATTATACGAAAAATATATGTAGGGGTATTTAAGTCAACCATGTTACACAAATGCTTACTAAGTCATTTTATAAATATCCACCAGTAAGATAAAAACCCATACAGTGTTTTGCAATTCAAGCTATAATCTTTGCAGCTATACTTCTAACAAACAATTCGCAGAAAATAGATGCTAAACCCTTTATAAATTATCTAAAGTGATGACTGCAGTTGTGAGTGCTTTTCACGATCTTATTTCGAACGTTCTCTTGTTATATGTTTCTATCAATGAAACCTTCCACTCAATCTTTTATCTAGACTTATGCCAGCTAACTCTTTGTAAGGATAACCTCTGATATGCAAGGCGGCAATTTTAGGCAACCTTGATCACTTAACTAGGCACTTAATCTAATATTTATAAAAATACTTTTACATTTACATCATTGTCATTCTAAAGAGCGCGTATGAAGCGTTGCAGCGCAAGCCATCACACACTAACAATTTTCATTGCAGATCGTATAATGTTATAAGGAAGATATGGCTGATAGTGAAACACCGGTTGAAATGTAGAGAAAGTATGCTCCATCAGTTAGAAATCACTGCGGTAGTCCTAGTGGTGGGTGTACGCTAGGCTTGACAATGAGATGCATGCGCTACTTTTCCTCCTTTTGACCTAATAAAAATCTTACCCCACACTGTGAGATTACAAAGACAGCGATGAGCCCTCGTGCGCTACCCCCAGCGTCATACCGTTTCTGCAGTGGAAGCGCACAACACGTCCAAACCGCGTGCAATAACAAGCGTTTATTTAAACAAGACTAAAAACAAAAGAAGCTAAGACGAGCGTGCGTGACTCGCCGTGACAATAACGACATGATGTGCAATAGCTAAACGAGGGGAGACACGGAATATAATGAGCAACTGTGACGCAGTAGCTAGCTCGCAATGCTTCCAGGATGTTGAATTTATATACATATATAGTTGGAGATCGTAGAGGAAGGGAACAGGCGATAGGTTCCAGCCACTTATTGGAACACGTATTGAGAGGCAAGACGAGTATCATATCGTTTCTCGTTGGAGAATGGATAGGTTATGCTTGCTTGCATATGCAAGTTTGATTCGAAACACGAGAGGGATTTTGGGGCTTATTTGTCAGGCTTACACCAGCTACAAAGGGTTGATCTCCACATATCTATCTGAAGTTTTACTATTTTGTCATTTCTTCTGCTCTGAATGTCAGACCATCGTAAAGTTGCGCTTGCTCACCTGGTTTTATTGGAAGCGAAAACAGTAGCTCGTAAAACTACTACTACGGATGTACGCATATGTGGCACTGGGCCGACCGCGGCTTGAACGTATCTACATGCATGGCCAGCACGTGATTGACAACGACGTATCATGTAAACAATGAATACATCGAATGGGCTGCTTGGTTCAACGATGACAACCGCGCTTTAAGCAAATTTGTCAAGCATTGTTATCGGAAAAAGTTATGGTTCGGGTGAACAAGCACATTTAGAAGAGCATTGTATTGCGCTCTTTGGCGGCGTTAGGTTTGGGTTTCCATCGAATGAATCTTAGATGGTAACCGCCCGCAACCATCCATACCTTGAGGTAGCTATTGGCACATCGTGAATTGCTTTAAAGAGGGTCATCAAGTACGAAAATTGCACAGGCCTGAATCCAAACAAATGATTGACATCATGGAGAACGAACTCACACAATCAGATCAATGTACTGGAATAAGCACCTGTCGAAGCGATGAGCAATATATAGATTTGCGAGCGATTACTCGACAAAAACAGCGTATAATTGTAAATACAGGCAAACGTATATGACAATAATTACTAGTTCGGAAATGACAATTAATTTAAACAAAAAAATTATATACTGCTATGGACATAACAACACTGTACTATGTACAGATATTAACAACATGCCAAGTCTATACTGTTTCAGCTCATAATTATAGAGTACTATATTATGTAGAAATTATTACTATATTGTATTAATTATAGCTCCAACTCCTACTAATACGGCCATATTCTAGCCGTTAATATGCCTGTATTATGAGGCCCGTTAATATAACGTTACTTGCCCACAAGTTTTATCCCATATTTCCTGATCGGTCCGTCAACCGTTTGCACCCAAAAGTTCATCCTGTTAAGTGAGTTGTCGTAAACAATCACCATGCGCAGATTGTCTTCATCAATCATTTATTTAGCACACTAATTACGTGCTTCCTCTGCTGTTGGTAAGCCTAACGTTATATACCAGCTTAGAAAAGATCCTTCAAATAATCACTGCGTAGCAACGTCTAACGAATAAGTGCCACCTGACAACTGGCTTTTAGGCAACTGTCGTAATACGCTGGCTCCTACGACCATCGCACGCGTCACTCTGCGACAAATCCAACTACTGAATGATGATTTCACTTGAAGGAATCGTATCATTTTGTTGACGTGTTATGAATCGTCTGCAATGTCCTTGGCAGCTACTATAAATTCCTACATTTGTCCGTAGTACATAAATCAACCGTCGTTGTAATTCCAGTATGAAGCTACTGATATTTAACCATACTTAGCCTTAACTAACCCAAAACAGGGCCAATGGTTTAGTTTTCTCCGTACTTCTGTAATATATATATATATATATATATATATATATATATATATATATATATATTAGGTGTTTCCCGCAAAAAGATCACGTCCAAACATACGAGTACCAGGCCACTGGTATCATTGCCCGGGCCGTGAGTGACGTAAGACTGTAGCCTAATTGAATTTTTTTCCGTTCGGCGCAATACGGCAAAAGATTTTACCCTCTGTGATGTTTTGCACCCTTGTCTTAAGTTTTGTAAGGATACTCGTCACGTGATGTAGGTACGCGCGCGCGCGCGCACGCGCACACACAAGTTCCTACAGAAAGGCGTACGTGCATTGAATACGTCATGCAGCTAAAGACCAACGCTATCTCTTCAATCCGTAAAGTGTTTCATATAGCTCCAGTATATTTGATGATAAGGCTGATTCGATAGGTCTGTTGCTCGCTTTTTCCCGCAACAATATAGAACCGTCAATTTATTCGCTCTATGCAATCGTATTTGATAAAAGAAAATTGCGGCGTGCATATCGAATCAATAACGATAGTTGGAGCGCTATCTGTTATGTTCCCTTTTCAACATGTTTAGACAGTAAATTTCTAGAGGCGTGAAGCTGATTTAATGCCTTCAGGCTATTATTGTGACTATTTGTTGTTGTGTCATACGTACACTATTTTTAGGTTGAACCTAAATATTAACCCGCTTCTACGATACTCGATGAATCGAACAACAAAAAAATGATTGGAAAATCTTATTAACATGTGGACTTTAAAAAGCCAGGGTAATTTCGAAAGGTCTAATGAGTTCCCCAATTTACGTAGGAGGAAAATACCTGTGCTCGGGTGATTCGGGCATGTCTAAGTGTTAACCTGAGTTTTCCTATTCGAACCCCTTAACGATTCGTCTCCATGTCGTGATGCGCCAGGATTTGTGTTTTGGTCACGCCGAGCTTCCTTTAAATAAGAAAAAAAAGCCTTTATAAGAAGCGAAAGCAGCGTCGTAACCTCTTATACGAAGTTATTCCTGATAGAGTATCCGAGCTCGATCATATCCTGCGTATCTAAAAAAAAAAACAGTGTCCATGAACCTATGGGCTTTTTACTGTGGCGGGCTGAAGCTCGCAGTGAGGTGCCAGTCTGTGCAATGGTGAACGGTTATTAGTGGCCGTTAGATATATTGCACCAGGGTCGCGAATTTGTGGCAAGATGGGTCGCATGTGTGTCTAACTGGTGATGCGAACCCAAAGCAGGGAGCATTTCCTATCCAGACTGAACAGTTCCGGCACCCTAGGCTTTATCCATTTTTCCATATGCAAATTGGCCTTTGCTGATCGCCTCGACTTCCAAAATTTCATTAATTAATATACCGTCATCCCCGAAACATATTCCATAGATAATAGCATTTGGACGACTTGGACCTAGTTCACTTTCACTACCTCATTTAGAATTGCTGATATATTTAGGGTTAGCCGCTAGCTATGCAAGAGGAAGGAGGCAGGGGCCAGAAAAGTTCACTTGGATGAGCTTCTATCCGCGTACCATTCCCTCCTTTTAATAACAAAAATCTGATCACAACACGAAGCATCTTGTTAACATACTGATACAAAACACCTTGACAAGTTCGTTTTTGAAGCCCTGAACAATTCTGAGCGTCCGTACGCGGTCGATTTTTGTGTTCTTTCGGTAAGACCAGTGCAGCAGAAGGCCTTATAGCATGATTATTTTAACATAAAGCGAACATTTTTGAGCGCATTAAATGAAAGAGATCATCGAGAACAAGTAACAATGTAGACTGTTCTGCTTCTCTGCTGTTAAATCAGTATTCCAGCCTCTTTCTATCCCAGATTCACAGAAATGAATTGATTCGAGTTGTACTGGATTTTGCGAAAACGACATCCTATAGTGAGCACTAGGTAAATACACTCGTATTTGCGCAGGATTACGTTTAACTGAATTATATAACTCTTGAACGATGTTAAAGCACCGACAACCCCTCGTAACGTATCTGTCCTTTTACCGTCGCTAGTTCGTTTTTAGCTTGCAAGGTAGTGCCATCAATCTAGTGCGGAGCTGATGTGCTCTGCCTTTAGGAAAGGCAGTCTCCGGGGCAGCTGGGAACATTGACCATTGCTAAGCTACCGTTCCAGTTGGCGCATTGAGATGAAGTTGTTATTCAGTCAGTCATTAAGAATGCAAGTCAACACGTGAGTGGAAGGAAGCGCGACGAAAGCTGCCTGCATGCAAGCTGACACGTGGCTGCGACACTCTGTACGCAAAGTCGGTAGCGATAGAAGCGAAAACGCCAGCTAGAAAGGAGGAACGGACAAACGGAACTAGGAGATTTGGAATAGGTGCCTTGTCTTGACATGGGCAGGGTTTGGATAGATCTTGGAAGTCTTTAGATATGGGCACGCACGGCTGACTACTTTCGACATTCATCTTGCGTTTGCCGTTGCGGTCCTGCTTCCGCGTTCAACTGCGTGAGCGAACGAATCAACTCGGTATGGAAGTAGGGGCAATAGAGAAGAAGCGAGTGCAACGGGCTTGCATCTATTTGCAAGCAACTCTTGTAGTGACGCTTTCTGTGCGGTGTGACATTAAATACGAATCGATCGAATGTAATTAGAGCAGATAGCGGCGTGTGGTGTTCAAGGAGTCAGCTCCGTATACTGGAATACACACTGTTCAACAAAATGCTATATAATGTTACGGTCAAGAATGTCGATATTAACAGATACGGTTTTAACCACTACGTTGGAGCTCTTAAGCAGCGGCCAAGTCCTTTACGGTTTGGTGAAACCTGTAGACCGGCTAGCAGCTTCCTGCTTGCTTACAGACGATAGGGGATGAGACTGGGAACACAAGAAACAGCGATCAGATCGTCACAAGAAGCGAGACAGTTAGAAGCCAACTCGCTGCTAATAGGCTACCTTCGGAACAGCCCCCTAGTGGTTGCTAGCCTTCGAACACGCCACGGAAGCAGGAACTCTGCCGAAAGGGGCTAATGTCGGGAAAAAGAGACTTGAAACAAAAAAGACCAAATGTATGCCGTTCGGAGAGAAAGCGGATATATGCCGTTCCAAGTTACCAGATCCAGGCTTTGGAGTCTCCAGAAAGGAATGGAGCTGAGAACGTGCTGCGACGATGGTGGGGAAATAAAGGACGTCAGGGAGAACTGTGATGACAAGGTGCAGTCGCTAGGGGGTGGCAAATCGTAAGACCTTGCAACAAGCACGCGAGATTATTAGCACGCCGAGTTGTTAAAGCGAGGGGTCACATGACACATTGATACTGTGTGGCCGCAGCGTGGATGGTAGCGATGGAAGATTGTCAGGGTCGAGTATGTAAACGGTCACTAGTCCGGACGCGTTCAGAGTGTAAAAGCCTAAGTCGGTACTCCATACATTACCAGACTTCAATTAACAGCCTAGTATCTTCTTGTATCTATATATATAGAACTTTGATTTTTCAAAGATGAAGATAAATTCAAAAACAAAAAAAAATAATAGAATAAGAATTTTCTTTGCCGATCATTAAAAAACGATCACGCTAAGGACGTGATAAGTTATAGTAAACCAGTGAGTGTAAATGGTGGCGTGCGGAGAAGAATGTTCTTGATATAGAACAGCTAGATTAATTCAGCCTCGACTAGTAAACATGTGTTGATCATTCAGACATAAACCTGACTTTTTTGCTGAAATGGCCGCTTATGAACTGATATTTTGTCGCCTGTAGAACACGGCTGCATAGGGCATACCTGCTGTTAGAACCAAAAAATTACTCACTGGTGATAAGTGTGGAAGTAATGACATCTATAGAATAATTTCAAACATCTTATATTACTTATAATGTTAGTTTTTATAATCTATAATGTTAGAATAGGAGCATGTAAACAACAGCCACACTAGAGTTGAATAAAAATATTTAGCATATACTACTACTATGAAAAATGTTTTTTCAAAAAGCCTAGAAACTTTTTTACCGTTTCCTTCTACAATTTCAACTGCTAATACCGACTAGCCACTAATATAGGTCACTTCATAGGACGCATTTACTGAGACATTTTGGCTTATTATGTTTGTTGGAATTGTCCGAGTGTCCTTCGGCTCTTTAACTTTGAAAAACTGGTATCCGGAGGTACTTGGATCCGCTTGTCAGCAGTAGAATAGGGTAATGATACAAGCGGGAAAGGAACCATACAAATAGGTATGGAGAGGTTAACGCTATGGCTTATAAGCCTTGAACAATTAATAAAGCACTTCAGAAGGACATTTGAAACGTGAACATCATTCCATGAATCATGCTTTTCCAAAGAAGTGCATAAAATAAATAGAGATCTACGACATGCGCGTGGCTGAGTACTGAGTTCTCTGTGTTTGAGGTACTGCGCTTTCTGGAATAACGCAGATCGGACAAGGCCGCTGTACCGAACCTGAGTTGCAATGAGCACGCGAAAAATACGAGTGACTTCTTCCCTTGCTGAACAAGTCTGCTTGCGTAAAATATTGGCCCTTACCGACAAGCTGGAAGAAAGCTCTCCTAAGTGTCATATCTAGAAAACAGAGCAAGCCGCTTGACCCCTCTGTATGGAGGACGATCGCGAAGAAAAGTTACTGCTACAAGACCCTGGGTCATCTCATCGCACGTCTGCTAATGGGATTGCTGAAAATTTATTTATGTATCTCAATTGAACAATGTAGATTTGCTACAGGTCATTCCATCGTCACGACATGTGACAAATTGCTCCAGGAAGCACAGGATGTCCGTCGCAGCTTAACACAGGGGTTCAGGGATTTTCAGTCGGCGTTCGATATGGTTCCCGTAGACAAAATTTTAATAGAGTTCGATGAGTATAGATGACAGAATAACCCAGTTAGAGCCGTTCATCTAATGAACTAGCGTTGTACAAGCTGATAACCCGAACCCTTCGCTGTTCTCTCTGTTGCTAAATGACGTGCTATTGCGTGTTCAGGAATTGTAAGTCATCGTTCCTGTTCCGACGGCAGAGGTAAAAATGCTGTTTTATTATTATTTCGGTGCGAGTTCGCTTCATGTCCAGTAGGAACTCGCCAGGCTGTCATGTTACGTGGATGAAGTTGGACTGTTGATCAACATGGACAACACAGAAGGCACAAAGTTTCGCCGTAAAAGCCGCCGTGCTGATTCCGTTAGGCAGGGTGACCTTGGAATACGGAAATAGCTTAAAGTCCCTAAGGGCAGTCTTGCCCTTAAACGACTGAACCAGCGCAGAGTACATCACGGTCGGTGCACCATGAATGATGGTTGCGAGTGTAGCAATACGTGCGCCCTTCAGATACTCTACGTACATAGCACAAGCCTAGTTCGAAATAAAGATGGTACCAGTTGCTTCCTACGGAATTTGAATTGTGTGGAAACATTCCTCGTCAAAGCAGCTCGAAAAACTTGACGGAGTTCAACTTTCGTTCTCAAAGCGTCTCATCAATTTGCATCGTTCATCATTGAACAGATATGCGTATCTTCTGCACGACATACCGCTATTTGCGAAGATTTAAAGCGCCGGCTCAGGATTTTTATTATTTATGTCTATCCGAAATTTATCAGCACATAGGAAAAAGGCGGCGGAGATCGGTTTTGACTTCCATAACAAAAAAGTTATGATTAATGAGGTCTGGGAAGGGCAGAATAGAATGAACATATAGTTACACGCTTTGTAGTACGTAAATTTCATCGCTTTTAATGTGATGAAACTCATGTGCAGACAATAGGTAGGTGTTCATTTACCTAAGGCTAGGTGTCTTTGTATAAGATGTAGTGCAACATATCCCAGGAACCATGAGACGTCACACGCGGCAGTACCATCGTTAACCACTTCTACCGATCAGGCACCACGACCTTATAACTTTTAGTTAGCGTTCGAGCAGCGCAATCGAACACAACTATGGTGGGAAAATGGTGGATCGAAGCTTTTTGTGTGTTTCCTTCTACATCGAACGAATTAGAAAACTAGCCTCGAAGAGTCTACACCATTCTATGTTATCTAATAATAAACAACTGCACGAATAGGGTCCGTGCCATTAGAATCTACCGCACGTCCGCGCTTAGTGCACGCCTCGTCTTCGTTGACATCCTAATGCAAGCTACATTCGAAATGAAACCAACTGCACATTGCTAAAACCGTTCTATAAATGATTTTGGTTTCCTCTGAGTACCCGTTGTTCGTAGAGTCCACACAAATTATTAAACGCATACAGGTTTTGTCAGTAACAGGCCGTTTATAATAAACCATAACTGCTGAATTCTTTTGCAGTCTGCTGTCGCATTGTAGCTTTTCGTGAGAGTGATTCCTTCGTTACGCCGAACATGCTAAAACTATATAAGAAACTAGGTTTAAAAACACGTTTATTTTTATAGGATTTACTCTGTCTCATTGGTTATTCGAATGAAGATTAGATGGCCTTAAGGCATGTAAATACCGTCGTCAGAGGTATATACCTGTGTGGTCCTAAAATCAATCCATACGACCACTTTCGTAAGCAATAGCGGGCCTATGTAATTTTACTAGGCCAGAAAAACGCGCATTTATGAACATAATACAAAAGTGTTTAAGCTGAATCACCAGACTGCCAGAATTTCACTGCGCGTAGGCGCCGTGGCGTCTGTAAAACTAATAGAGAACAAATTGAAAACATTTGGGAAGGTACCTTGTTTGTCAAGGTTATGAAGGGAGGCGTCCCTCGAAAATATTTTTGATTGTTTTAGCCATTCATGTAAAATTGCTTCATTACTATTTCAAACTAGATTTTATCTACGCTCATTTTACTGTTCCACATTTTCTGTTTGCGTCCTTTTTCCGTCACTAGCGCGAGCTACTGCGAGGCGTTGCTTGCTCTTTGGCGCTCACCGATGCTCAACTTGCACTATCATATTTTTTACTACCTGCCAGTGCAGAAACTCTCTATACTGGAAAGCATGTCTAAGCAGTTTGCGGTACTGAAACACATTTTCGAACACGCTAAATACGCGTGCAGATGGTTATCTTTTGAAGGCCTTAGCGAGTATAAGTGATAGAAGGAGCTCGTCCCAAGCCAGCTCTAAGGTAAACATGAAAACAACGGACGTAGATGGGTAGTTTATAATGCTGGTCGTTATTACGGAGCTAAAAACTAGTTGTACTGAATAGTTGAGCAAAAGAAAACGTGAAGTCTCTTAGTTAACAACCCTCTATAGCTAGTGATGTTATTAAATTAACTATTGAATATTTTCTGTTACTAGAGTT
Source organism: Varroa jacobsoni (assembly GCF_002532875.2). Lineage (NCBI taxonomy): Eukaryota > Metazoa > Arthropoda > Arachnida > Mesostigmata > Varroidae > Varroa > Varroa jacobsoni. Next base: position 158,157 of record NW_019214049.1, on the reverse strand, counting down.
GAGAAGTCTGGCAAGAGAATCGTGGTCCGACAAAGAAGATATCTGAATAACGGAATAGGATTCCGTTGTGGAGTGGACTGAAGGGGCTCTCCGACGTACTTACGATGTGTAGCACAAAATTCGAAGTCGTTGGTAGAACTCGACATCTTGATGTACCGTTAACTTTTAATGTTAACTTGTGGTATTTTAGGTGGAAGTGAATTATGTACTTTCAGGACTCCGTGTGGTTGATGCGCCTCGCTCAAGATTTGTTCGAGTATTTATCCTTTTTGGCTACGTTGCGGAGACGTTCGTAGCTTCAAGAGGAGAACAATCATAGGGGTCATGCTTTCTTTCTTTCAGAATTCATTTCTAGAATTTTCTACGCATAGAGTAAAACCTGCCTTTGTAAGAATAAAGCATTTTAACCACTTTTAGAATTACAAAAAACTTGCCAGTTCCAAATCAAATGTATAAATGTACTGTTGGCTTTCTGTCCAGTTACTTTACGGAAACATCAAAAATGAAATTTTGTACAATTTCTGCAACGCGGAGATGTATCAGTACAGAACTGCATTTAATTATAATCGGAGACGACTCACACAAAGTGAGGACAAAATGTTTCCTTTCACATTCTGTTAAGGTTTGTTCATCCAACAAATGAATGGTATACCGCAGAGTGATATCGACGTACATGATAGTTCTCAACCTCTCCCTAATGACAAATAACACACATTTAATTTAACATTTAAATAAAACTAACATATTCCTGTGATGTCAGCAGCTAAGCAAATATGGAGAACGGAGAAAAAGGGGGTATAGGATATAGTATATAGGATATATGTACCAAATTATGACGGATGTGGCACGGAAGCTTGGCTGCTAATAATTGTAACTTGAAAACCGAATACCCTTCTTTTGGTAGATATTGCCTCCTTAAACTTCATAGCGTAGGGCCGCAGAACTATCTGCACTTTTCCTATGAAACAGAAATCTATTGCACTACATAGGTGGGTAGGAAGGTGCATTAGCCGATGAATAAGATGTTATTTCTCGGAGTGTTGTCCCTCCTAGTTTTCTGGCCTAATGTGCTTAAAATTCCACGTACATTTGAAAACAGCTTTTCCTAAAATAAACTCAAAATTATTTTTACTTTTTAATAATTTTATGATATTTACCTCTTGTAACGCCAAAATAACACGGCCTAAAGCGGTTAGATGATTTAACCTATAGAAAAACCGTAATCCATAAAAAAAATCTTTCATAATCATTAAAGCTCATTTCATAGATTATCATAAAAATTAAAATTAAAAAAATCGATGTTTTCCTGTCTCGCCATAGAAATATCTCACAAAAAGAACTTCCTTATTATATGCTACATAAATTCGATACATACTATTTTCTTTTTTAGATCATGAATAATCCATTTATTGGGCACTATTTGTCACGCGAAGCAACTGCAGCTGTCGTGTGATGTTTTTCAAAATTAAACAACAAATGTCTAGAAACACTGACTATTACTGTTTATTGGCTAAAATATAATGACTGAATGAAAAACAGCTCAGGCTTGGCCTTATTAAAAAAGTTCTGCAACCAAATCCAACAACTCCCTAACAAAAGCCCATACAATTAAATATTAATGCGAACTCCTAAAGAACCATTAACTAAATTAAACATGTAATGAATTTCTATTCGGGTAGTTACAGACAAGGACATAACAGTGCCCATTAGCTATCTTCCAACGTGAAAACGAATCCCGTTATGTCAAGCCATCCTTTTTGACCCTACTTTACATTGCGCGCCCTAGGTACATCTAAGTCCCTAACACATTAGACACGCTGTAAGTCACGTAACATAACGATCCATATAAATTGCATTCAACCTCTACCGAATATGGAAGAACTAATCTTGATTTAGGTTGCTTGAGCTCAATTTCGCCAGACGCTGTCATACCATCTCGATAACCTTGTATTGTTTACAACACCAGATGACCCTTTTTCAATTGATTTGAATTGAATGAATAGATTTTTGATATCACCTATACCGTTCGGCGCAAGATATTAGCCAAGTCATGTTTCATTGTCAAACTTCAGCCAACGCATGGCCTCCATAAGCAAGCAGGTTATAAATGTATATGGATGCAGTCTTTCCGCTTCCTGGAAGGTCCTGAAGCCTGAGGCTCGCTTTCGGCGGATTAGCGAATAATGCCGATGCAATCATTAGCTTCACCCATGGGCTTGTTGCTACCAGGTAACACCACTTCTCAGGGGCAAATCTGACACAAGCATCCTTTAAATTATATTTCATCGCCTTTAAAAAATGTCCCTTTATCATTGGTTCTCCTTCGATCTTCTGTTCCAATGTTCCATGATTCTCCTTCGCCAGGAGAAGGATGGCAAAGTATTTACGTATCTTTCGACATTTTAGAGCGCCTTTCAGATTGCTTTGTAACCTTTCAAGACCAGTCCCAATGGCCCTTATATTTTCCAAGGTGTCGCCTGTTTTCTCGGCTACTCTCGGAAATCACAGCACAGAGCTCTAAACTGTCCCTTTAGACTTGTGTCATCTTTCACCTCCTAAATACACTCACAGGCTTCAAATACTTTACCCGCGTTGTAAAGTTCACCGTATCTTCTCACAGCTTCAATTGAAATTAGTGCCCTGCGGCCCAACATTGCGCCGCATATGGTTTCTAATGTAAGTATAGATAACTCAAATATCTCAAAATGAATCCCTCCATAAGATTCCGCGATGCGCTAATTTCCTTTATTGAAACATAGAAGATGCTAACTAGAAAGAGTTAATCGCGTGATTTTCTAATGCACACGTCAATGATTGACACCACTGTACTTCCAATGAACAATGACGTTTGTTCACTGCTCGTGAATACATATTCATACTTTGGCAAATAGTATTTTCCTAGGTATGTTCTGAAAATCAAGGGCTAAGGAAATATTAAGCCCTATAGAGCTAATAGCCCAGCCTCAAGACATTTGTTACAGTCGTTTTAGGTCTTTTCAAGGTTCGAAGCTCAGATTGCGCATCTTCAAGAGGAGTTTGTCGAAAACGTTTCAGTGCCCCTGGCTCAATGAAAAGCCAAATATTTAAGATTTTCCTTGCATTGTTTAGTTTTTACGAGCTTCGAAATGCGACCTAAAGAAGGGTCGCTATTTTCGCGTTTTCCTCTGGTTTAATTCAAGCTAATCGTTACTTAAACAAATTACGGATATAGCACCTTTCATTTTTTAAATGTACTAAACAAGTTTTTTGTAAGGCAAATTGCCCCTTTTTATAATATAGCTTTACGACGCACATCTGGGTGCGATTTTTATGCGAGATGTCTATTTTTAACCTGTTCAACAATTCACCAAGCGATTCTATGGTTATTCAAAAATTATCATGGATTTCACCCTACGCACTGCAAATAATCCTAGTGTGAGTTTAACTAAATATTCCCCTGTAATTGGATGACAATAGCTAGCTTATTCAGAGCGATAGAAAAAAGATATGGTAGCGATCTTGTAACAGTACTAGTACTCCTCTAAGTGTTCACTGTTGCACGCTATACTTTCATCAGATTTTCATAAAGCGTTTCATGACATCCTGAGATACAGTTCAAGTGTATGGCCGTAATCGAACATTCCACATCCGATCAATCTTATGTTTGTATGTACACCATCAATGCTTATGTTTTATAGCTTTTTTTTATAAATTTCAACTCTAATGAACTGGTAAATGGCCGTCATCCGGCGCAAAAGCCGACGACTTTGCTCTACTCTCATGCGTGTCCGATTGTCGATATTTAGCCTGCGCTACGTTGTTCATATACAGCTGGATTTTTGTTTTCATTTATCAGCTCACAACTCCATTGTGGTTATTTCCCTATTTTTACTAGGGTTGTTAGATTTAGGCCGACCAGTCGAGGTGATATAGCCTCGTGTTTTCAGATATCTCGCTCCCAGCGAGTCGTATTTTCATGTTGTTTCGTTCTTAGAAGGTGGCCTTTGCTGGTTGCTGCTTTGGTTGCTCGCGATCTGGGCCGATGTTGTGTCCTGATATATTGCAGCATGAAAATCCAGGCTCTTGCAAGCGGGGTTCTACTTTACCTTCATATATGCATATAGGTGAATTCAGCCCTCGACGGTCTATTAGATTTATGTGCTAACACAAAAAAACGAATCTATCACGACTATTAGTGTTTTCAGACAGTTCGTTTGCTGGCCTTACATCGGCCAAATTTGAAGAAAGCTGCAAAGCTTCGTTGGCTATGTATGCTATTACCCCCTCTGAAGGTCCCTTTACCACCGTTGATTGTGCACTTCAATAAGCACATATATAAGCAGATTACACGCTCCGATATGCTTTATCATCACTTCTATGATGTCGTAAATCACAGTTGTTTTGTTGGGGTATTCTGCGATCATTGGATTAAGTGAATGAGGTCAATCTATTAGCGTGAACAAACCGTTTAGACTTGGAGTTTATATTGTTATTAAATGTACTGTGCATTTTCGTTTCGCCTTACGAGCATGCTTTTCTTGGCGAGACAAGCAACAGTAGCTCTAACGCTGACTGTCTATACCTTCGGCAAAAGGTTGACCGCGGCAAATATAATACTACATAGCATCAAATTGCTTCTGGCGACGTATAGTCCCTACGGTATTTTATAAACCCCTAATGTTTAATTCGCGACGATCAGCAAGACGGGCCGGGCCCTCTCTTAGGACCTTATTGAAAGTTAACTCTACAAATGAGAAGAATTCTTGCATTCTGACGCAAACTGATTGAAGCACTCCCGGAGAAACTGTATATAAAATATGCAAGTAAATAATTAATATGGGCATGATAATGGTATTAAAGGGGGTATGCTCATTACGACAAACAGCGTGTCGAGGCCTATGCCAATTTAGATGTCGTATTTTATATATGCGTGTTAGTGTTTCTGAACGGATAGCGATATGGAATTGATGTGTAATATTTTGGTAATAGTGAGGTCTTCCCCCTTCAGTTCTTACATGTTTTCTAGCTTAATAGTCTTACGTACATAGTTACCTATGCCGCTCAGTAACTTTGTCTTTTTCTCCTGTTTTTTGTCGAACTTATGAATTATTCTACGAATAACTTATTGAACGCAGACCTAAGGAAGAAAATAGTTCGATGCATCATTTACATAAAACTATAATATATGTACTATGACGTTACATTAGAGCTTAGACGAAAGTATTTAGTTGTATCAAAAGCATATACATTTTAGTGATAGTTGTGTTTCTCTACTTCTATCTTGTTGAAAGGACACAATAAATCGTTCAGACATTTGCCGCACCCAAATATTATTTCATGAGAAAAACCTGTTGATGTTCTGGGCATGACAGACTGATTTCAGAACTAGGAACTGATCTAGGAACACCTCTACTCAAAATATTCGTAACCGCTAGGCAAAGTCGTGTCTGAGGTTTGATAATTTTTATTTTTTCATTTTTTTTTTTTATTTCGGAAGCTTCAGATGGATGATATTTTTCGTATGAAAAAAACATTACATTTTGTTTGCAGTGCGATTTTATCTGGGCATCCTCTAGTTTTGTTCGACGATAAGACTATGCTTTTGCGCGACTGTAACAAGAACCAGTTGAAATATTTATCTTTTCAAAAGTTTGCGACTATTTTTGTGTCTGTTGTGGACCTATGTATGTCATTGAAATTGTTCATTATGTACTCTAGTTTGTTATTAGCTCGCCCGTTTTACTTGAAACGGATTTTCGGGTACACTGAATGTAAAACTTCAAGCATTTTAAACTTAGAAAGCAATAAAAGCACAACAAGTGGTTTTGAAGATATAATACTTTGTAGGAACAACGGACCCTCCGAATGTTGTTGTCAAGTTTTAACTTAAAAACCGCTGCTTCTCTTCTAATAAGTAACTCATTTGCATTTTGTAAACACAGCGAAGTTCGACAGGGTTTTGCTTATTGTACAACTGATTTGGCTTGTATGACCTTAAACGCAACACGGTCTTTCCTAGTACGTAGTCAATCGCGTTAATTACGCTTTATAAACATTCTGTTTCTCCTTATAACATCTGCTCTTTACGTATTGGATCGCCTTTAATCTAAACCATTGAGTGTTACTACGGAGATCAAGGCGGGAGAAGCCCACGACCTAGTTGAGTTCACTTTAATCCCCTTAGCTCCCCGCTACCTGCGAAACTACGAAGGTTTCTGTATGAAAAATCCTTTGGCTCTCAGCGAGAGTCGAACCCACGCCATCATTAGGCCGACGTAATGTGTAAACCGCTTCTGAATAAGCCATCCTGCTCCGGCATTTAATGTGTCATGTGGTTTTATTTACTGGTTCCAGGAGTCCAATAGATGGCCCGGGTTAAGTACCGGCAGGTAAGTACCAAATGTAAAGCCAACTGTAATATTGAGCGTATACATAAATTATGGCGTCTGTTTTTACTAATGCTGAACTTTATTTTCTAAAATAGTGCACAGACCTTAATGACCGCAATAATTAGAGTTATGATTTACGGACGTACTGCTCGATATGTCCCATGGGACGGAATAGATGGTAGTGTTGGGGAATTGAAATCGAAAGATTTCTGATTCTAATCTGCTTAACTATATGATTGTACCTGCAGATTTATTCACGAAGTATAATATTAGGAAAATTACGAGAAGAGTAGTAGGTCTTCTAGAGATAAAAATGTCTTTAGATCCTGGTGTAACAGTTGCAGACTAATTGCGTTCGCTCCGTAAAATTGGAATACCGCTCTTTGAACAGAGTGTTTTACATCGATCTGAACGGATGGTCCAAAGTAGATCCAAAATCAGCGGGTAAACCGCGTGGTAATGCAGCTTAACTCAAACGCGATTGTTACATTAAAAGATGCAACGATTTATCAAACCACCTTTAAACAGACGAGAAGCTCAGTGATCCTTCATCCCGAATTGTACTAAGCCATTATTTTTTTTCTAAAATATAATCTATTTTAATTTGAAAATAAAATGCAATGCAGTGCCATGTATGACGTTCTTTGAGCCCAATTTGTTAATTTATATTATTACCCCGAAAAAATGAGCGGTAGGCATAACAAGCATCATGAAAGACATAGTCCTCCAGGGCCATTATGCAAAATCGAATTATCTAAAGCCTTTTTTAAAGTAAAAATATTAGGACACCAGGTTCAGGCTGAAAATCCATTGTACACGTAATAACGTTTGCCTCGAAGAAGTGTTAATGTTTTCGACTTTGTTGCATCGTTAGAACTCTTTTTCTATATACATTTTTATACATGCACGCTTCTACCCGTATGAAGCTATATAATGACTATAATAATTACCATTATCATTGCAGACTCATATCATTGATTGCTTGGAGCTGTTGGCATTTATCAACCGCCTGGCATTGTTACGCTACATTCGGATGGCAACGTTACGAAGCATCTTATAAGGGATATTTGCACATGCTAAAATTCCAGGAACACTGAGTTCCTTCTCTATATTTATTAAATTTGCACCAACTTTATCGCATAAACTTCCACGGGGCTTCTATTCAATGCTGCACAGTAGCATAGTATTTAAAATCAATCACTCTTATTAAAGCGTATACTTCTCACTAAATGTTATTATTTTTGTTTTTAAACATAAATGCATGCATTTTCGTAGCTATTTGATTTCTATTAAATTATTTTTTTCTTTGGAAAGTCAAACCCAAGTACAACAAAATGATCAAACCCTATACAGGGGTCCTCCGGATAGTCCGAGAAAAGCACATACACGATTTTTCTTTTGTTTAGACTACGGAATATTCACTTACCTGGTTTGCGTCAAGCGATACGCTGGCCATAACAGGTTTCCATTTGTTTCAGCTAACATAGTCGCAGTGAACTGGATTATCTAGATCCCAAGGAAATTATCACGCTATGTTGAACATCTGAATGCCTGGTGTTAGCTGAGGCGAAAACGTTCGACTCTCTTTCGACGTTTTTTTTTAAACACATGCAATGATTCAAGGTACATGCCCCATGTGTGTGGTTGTAGCGGTATGTATTATATACCGTGTTCGTCATTGTGCTCGTTTCAACGCGTCTTGAGATCGTAAGGCTCCATTTCAATTTGAGAAAAAAAAATACATTGAACATATGAGTTTCAAGCTGAAGTTTTACACATTTTTCAGAGGCTTCTGCACTAACGTGTATTATAGTTACGGATCTCTGGTTCGTTGTACTGTTGTAGCTGTCCTTAGCCTTGAACTTCGACTAATACTTGACTGATATTTTTTCAGTACCTTATCATATGTATCTTTACGTCGTTAATTTGTTTAATCACTGACATATCGTTTTCCTCACTTGTCAAGAGCATATCCAAAGCGATGAAATGCCGCCGAAAAAGCTCCGGCTGGAGGCCGGTGGAACGATGAAATGTTTCCCTAAAAAGCAGCCCATAAGGATCTACTGTAGAATACTGTTTAAAAAACTTATCCACATCCATAATTTCGTATACTGGCGATTACTTTTCAACAGGAGGAAGTTGGTTGTCAGAAAATGAATGGCCACAGGAACAAGATAATAGTTCATGAGATTATATTGTTATTAAGGTAACCCCATTCGCCGACATATTCGTTATGAGAAATTAAAGGCGAAATTATGTGATCTACTCACGTTTTAGACTCTTCTCTCGCTATACCATCAGAAAACCTTTCGAGGAGACCTACAATGTGTGATCTGGGGATTTTTCGTCTGCAACTGGTATCTTTATGATCATGTTGCTAAAAGCAACTGTGGATATATTTATAAGGTGATTAGAACATCAAGTATTCCAGTCGATGTATAATAATTCTGCCGATTCTCGAGATAAATTCAGGACACTTGTTGCTTATCTCTGCTTCTTATTTTAATGTCACGGATTTAGACAATTAGATAAATTCTCGATTGCATGTGAGCAGCTATTATATATATGGGACGGTCTAATATTGCTGATAATACCAATAGATATAGTTACGGTTTTTGCCGTTGGCTCTTTTCAGCAACTGAAGTATGCCCTAGAGTGCCGTACTTGCAGAAGCGGTCTGTCTAGATCGTAGCCTCCGCTTTCTCGCTGTCGCTCCCACGCTTCATCTCATCATCAGTGTTGTCACTATTAACCTGCTCATCATTTTCATAGCTGGGATACATCTGTGTCTCGTCCATGCGGTCCGTCACTCGGTTGTTTGCTCAGTTGTAAGTTTAGATGTGCTAACATCATTGACGTTCGTGATGCTGCTATTGGCTAATAATTGTTGCGGGCCGTTCTGGGCAGCTGGGTCTTGCGTCTGAAACTCGTATGACGCTCGCATCTGAAGCTTAGTTATGAAGTATGCTTTCTACATGCGACACACAAATGTACGTGTCGTTCGCAGACATTGTCCCACTTGCGAGGGAAGTTACTAGTTTGTATTCTTCAAAGGTATCCGCAAGTTAAATCAGTATAGTGGAGTTGATTACTAAATTACACATTTGCATGTCAAGGTAGCTATTTATATGATATTCGAATACACATTGCAGAAATCCTAGCTGCGGATCTGAGCTGACAGGACCTTCTTTCTGATAGATCACGTATTGTCTTGCGACAACAATTTCTATTCATAATAACACAAATAGTACTGGATCACAGAGCGTTTCTGGAAAACTTCTGAGTGGTCGTAGTCTAAATAGACCTTCAGGTGTGGGGCATCGCTGAAAATAGATTTAATTTTCCTCCCAGTTATTCACAAGCCGCTTTCCGCCATACCTTGAGTTCAGGAGCACTCTTCCAGAAGAATAACACGGGTTTTGACAACAGCATTTGATCTAACCTGTGAACTCTATTTTCCTGGAACGCAGTCCATGTCAGTATTTGCATGCAATATTCGCTGATCTTCAACATTCATTGGCGTGGCTCCTAAGAATTCTACACTCTTTAAGCCAGCTCGAATTAAATTACCCCCAAAACATCATGGAGCTTCTTGCTTGGGAATATTGGCCAGACAAGCGAGGTCGTTCTAGACGACGGAGCTACTGAGCTCGATATTTTTCGGCAGGCCATAGGGATGTCTCGAAATGACACTGAAAGTCCACTGCTAATCTCAGTAATCATCAGCGATTTACATACTGAATGAAACTAATTTACGACGAATTGAAAGATACCCCGATGAAGCTCACTCAAAGTGAACGTACGAGAGGCTGAAGCGGTGAAACTTCGCCACGAGAGTTCTCTAGGTTAAGTAGATTCTCTTCGACTCAGGATCACAGTAATCCAATGCGTCAATTCCTCTGCGTATTTTGGTGAACGGCCCGGCATCAAGGTACGCAATTAGTTGACGAGCACATTTCAAAGGACGCGGAAGGCTCTTCTAATGATAACAATAATTTTCGATCCGCAAAATCTGTTGGTATAAAAATTTTTTGACTGAAAGATTGCAGCTACGGATTGCAGCTAATATGAGAATATTTCGAAAAATAAATCACTTGTTCGAACTAGGTCATTCAAAGCCTAGCCCAATTCAGATGTGTCCTGCGTTCCCAAAACTCAACCAGGAACCAACATATCGACTTACTCTGTGAGGCACTACTATTTGTTAAGGAGCAGGTAGCCACAAGGCAGCTACCTAGAGGTTTTTACGTGTGTTTCGTTGTCTTTTTAGAAAAAGGTCGGCAAATTTGTGAATTAAAGACAAAAATTGCCGAAAAGGTTCTAAGGCGAAAGAGCTTCAGCTAACTTGTCGTCCGCGCAAAGGGAAGATTTGAAAAATTTCGTGCCCCTAACCGACAAACAAAGGGACTAGCAGGTAACTCATTTGTGCCTTATCGTGGAGCAGTGAAGGCGTATATTTTAGTTGGCATGTTTACTCGGTTCTATGCACCAGCTTGTGTGTTAAGCGGCCTAGGGGCTCACAAAGCCTGTCTTCTGTTTGCCGTGCTACAGTTATGTTCATGGAAAAACTGGAGGCAGCGGCGGTAACAGCAATGGCAGTCTAGCTGCTATGTATGTTTTTACACCATTATATTATTATACAGCTATGCCATTGTATGTGTTTCAGTATAAGCAGGTGTGGATGCGAGCGTGTGTGCGGTCAGAAGTTGACTCCCCTAGTCACGTCTACGTCAGTGCATGAGCTCGCGAGAGTACGAGAAAGAATCAGCCCGAAAGAGTTAGAGCAACTGAGGACATAAAGAAAAAGAAGCTACTATGGAGACGAAAAGCCGCTTTCGCATAACAAATAAACGGAAACGAGAAAGCTTAATTAGACCACCAGCAGCTCGAAAAGATCAGCTTGGTCTCCTTGCATGACCTGCATGCGCAATCTTTGCTGCCATCTAATCACTCCGCACAATCTTCTCCGTCCATCGGCTTGGTCGTGCCCATTGCCGGCGCACTCGTTTTTGTTTCTTTTGAATCTCACTTTCCCGCTTATCTAATCTCCTTACTAGTCCTCCTTCCCCGCCTATCTTCTTTTTCTCACTGCTATGTCATCTAACCGTTGTATCGGCGATTGGATGCAGACGGTTCGTATCTGATCTTGCACCCATTGATAGACACAGCTCAATGCCGGTCAATGCGTTGAATCTACTGCGCATATGCGCATGTGAGTGTTTTTCCCAGGCAATAAGACCAGGCAAGACAGACTGTTCATTTGCCGGAACTTTGTTGCAGAGAAATACACGACAACATCACAGAATGAAGAAAATACGATGTGACAGTTTCTTGTTGTCTAGGTGTTCGCGCAGTTTTTCAGGCACTATACCTACAGTTCTATTAGCTGCTGCTATTCTTAATTCCGTCAGCCGTTGCTTATATGGCTTGTCTCCATTAGCAGTCAAGAAAAAGAAGCGCGTGAAGGGAACAAGGCCGCTTTTTAAAAGCATTTTTCCTTTCGTTCTAGTATTGCCTGTCTACACGTTTCCATGGTAATATTCTCCTTTCCTTACCGACAAAAACTTTCTTTAACCTTCTGTTCTCCGGCGCTATCTTGGCACCCTTCTTCTTCGCGATCTTCGTGCGGCTTGGTCCCTTCTTGTCCATTCCTTGTCACACTGTTCGCGTTTTCGTCGCTCTCAGCTGCCGATGCCGTCGGCACCGTTCCTAGCGTCGCCATTGAATAGAGGAGGAAAGCCATGCTGGGTGACCTACACACGCCGCTTCATCACTGAAGGCAACCTCCCGTACGCGACGAACAGTTTACCGCGCTTTATCCCACCTGGTGCAACGATCTGATTTCTGTTCGTTCCGCCGTTCTTTATGCGACCCTCGTTGCCTGCACCTTTTCTGATCGCTTCCCACTCTGTTGGTAACGGTAGAAATGAAGAGAGGGATTAGGATTGGTACCCTACCAAAACGTAGGGACGGATGAGTTGCAGTTGGTGCTACTTGAGGGAGAAGCAAACATTTTTGCAAAATATACAACTAACCAAATGCGACTTACTTCCTTGGTCCATAGGCGGCAGCAGCCGCCGTCGCTGGTTGTGAGGGGAGGGCGCTGATGGTGGTAAAGGGAAAGGGACTTGGAGTCCGGTTAGCGCCGACCGCGTGTTGCTTTCGCAAAGGCAAACTGGCTCTCGGCCTTGCGCCGGTTGACGTACTTTGATTCGGTGTGTTGTCGTTCGTCATGCTGCTGCATGTCACTACCTCTGTGAGAGGCAGCAAATCTGGTTTGCCGGCCTTCTATACAGTACTTGCCGGTAGTTTGAACCCGGACCACGTCAGTCAGTAGCAAACAACCACGACGATATCAAGCCATTACCTAATATACAGTACAACTCAGCGGACCGACCAGCGTTGTTGTTGTTGTTGTTGTTCTTCTTCTTCTTCTTCTTCTTGTTCTTGTTGTTTCCGTTGTCGTCGTCGTCGTGAACAGTCGTATATGGTGTTTGTGTCTCTTAACGTATACGTGTGCATCCCTGGACGGCGCTTCGCAGCCACGGCAAGGAGCGCACTACGTTAATTGAAAGGTAATCTACTGGTGCACAAACAAACTCGTACTAATGCGGCCCCTTCTAGCTGGATTTCTGTGGTACGTGGTGTCGCCGCTGGTGCACGCCGGCAGCACGGGCGCCGCTGGCGAAAGAATTCGTGTTTCAATTGGTAAGTAACTGATATAAGCAAATAGATGGCTGAATAGAACGAGTGACCACACACGCACATAGCAATCCGCCGAAAGCGCCTACGTCAAATGAGAAAAGAGTGCCAGGTATCAAATGCCGATTGCTATCAACAGGAATATCAAATTCAGGAGCGTTGGGTGGGTAAGCAGCGGAACCGAACCCAGAGCGAAACAAAATTAACCGCTGAATTGCATCTTTCGGTTCGTCCACCGAAAGGATCCGTCAAAGCAACACGGTTTCCTCATTTAAAATGAATGACACAATGCTAATAACGCCAAATGATTCTAGTGGATAACTAGTCCGAGATTTAGTGGCTGCCGTTCGACTCTGGGCAATAGGATGCGGACGTTATACCTCCGGTTAGTTCCTGGTTCACCTGTGTCTATGCGTCCAATGACGTGAAATTTGTTAGCGCTGCTGCCTTGCCTTTGTCGTTGTAGGGAAGTCGAACGAGACGAGCGGGAAAAATGAAAGAGTGGGCGACGAGCCTGGGATTGTGTGAGATCAGTTGACGTTAGAGAGAATCGATCAAGGCAGACTTCAGAGATACAAGCTTATTGTGATCGATCGCAGCGACACGGCGGAGACCAGTCGAAAACGACACAATTGCCTCTTTCCGTATCGGCAACTCAGCTGGACAGCAACGTCTGCTGTCTTTCTGCTTTACGTTTGCTTTCGCAATAGCGCTTCCGCTCAGCGAATCCTCCGTACTCTCTGTACCACTACTTTGGCCGTTGCTGCTGCTGCTGCTGCTCCTTGTGCTAAATAAAATGAGAGTTAAATCTACTCTCTTGCCTGCAGCAAGGGACGTTCTTCCAGTGTAAGTGTCCTATTTCGAAAAGCTATTCGTAAGGTCGGACCAGCCTTGGTACATTTTGCCTAACAGGACAATATGGTCCGTGCCTGGTCTGGTTGTCGGGTTGGATTTAACTTGACTCTGCTAACAAAACAGTCTACTATATTTCTGAGCTTACTAAGTTGCTTCTAGTAAACGGGTAGACGGGATGTAGATATACCAGCTGTACAAACTGCAACAACAATACGACAGATTCTATCAGTGGAGTTCGCACGTATGCTACTGGGGTATATGCGGCTCTGGATAATGTCACAAATGGGATTTGATTTGGTCCATTTCTAATACCACTATCGTGAACACACACGACTTCCTTTATCGTTGTTGCTGCTACTTCAGCTTAGTCTTCCTTTCCGTTCGCCGACCCAGGTCAATACGTTTCGTTTGCCCACCTTCTTTCTCGCTGGCGCCGGCAGCATCTTACTGACATTAGCTAGCGCCAATCCAACATGGTCCTGGCCTATCTCAGTTGCACACTCATCGCTTCCATCATTTCCTTACATTCTGTTGCCCGCTCCTGTTTTGCCCAAGATATAGCGAGTTATAATTGAATACGGTCACTATACAGGCCGCGGCAGCTTCGCCGTACCAGACATCGAATTCTGTCTGGGTAAATGGGTTTTTGTCTTCCTGTATCAAATTGATATAGGCAGCCGTCGGGTGTAATCATAAAGCAATATAAAAAATAGAGGTATTTGTGTGTGCAAAATATGTACTAATACCGCATCAATTATTGTTTAATACCTGGACACTGTGGTTATTGTCCTTATCGTTTAAAAGTGGCTAGCAGAATAAGAGAAGACCGGAGGAAACAAAATGCCAAATTTTTTTTCCTGGACGGAATGCGATACACGGGATGTAAAGCAGATCTAGGTTAGCTCACGATTCGTGAGAATGAAGGGGATCAGGAAGCACATACGCCGAGCAATAAGGAAATGCCAATCAGCTTAGTAAAAGTGTGATGAGAAAAAGCCAAAGGCCGACCGGATGCTGGGATCTTACCCTGCACAGACTGCCACGAAATGGAAATCCTGTTATGGGAATAACATGAACACCAAACAGCAAGTACCGTTTGATATCTATGTACGAAGAGTCGGCATCACACGAATGAGCGCTGCATGTTAGTTTTCTATTATAACTCATACTCCTTATCCAGAGCAAGTGACATTAGACAAAACAGTATGTCTATTTGTGAGCCTCTATCGTAAGTTCCATATGATTTCTATAACAGTCCCTTGAAGCTGTTTTCAGCATCTTCGTGTGTGGGTTAACCTTCACCGTACACCTTTGGTCTGCAACAAACACACTGAACCCATTTTTGTCTACTTTTCATAAAATTTGGACACTCGTTGACTGTGCTGCAGCCTGGCCGACAGCTTTCAAATTTATGTCCCTCCTCGTTCAGAATAACAGTTTCTCCACACAAGAAGGCAAGTACACCCCGTCTTTCCGATATTGTTCTATACAATAGACGTCCCAAATACCTAACCTTCGATGCTTCGTGAGACGCTATCCCTTTAGAAGCCAGCACTGACTCCGACCCATCGGCACTCTCATTGTAAGCCACCATCGCTGGCTTTGAATGTTGGAGTATGGACGACGACAAATTTCTTTTTTGAAGCCGTTCTACAAAGGGATTAAGATAGCGAAGAGGTAGTTCTTTTTTAGATGCGCGCAGCGAGGCATCTACTAAAGCTTCCTTCTACCCCAGCCGGCTTTATAATTTTACTCGCAAAAGCCGGTCAACCCTTCAGCACATTGCCCCGCAACCAAAAAGTAAGGGTTAAACCCGCTGTGCTCGCACAATGACTTCATATGGGAATCTGGGAAATTTAGCTCGTACTTAGTTTGAACCCTAACGTACGATGAAATAAAATGGATGATACGTGACGCTAGTAAGAGGTGCAGCAGCACTTCCCACAAATTGACCAATGCTTCTATAGAAAACCTAAGTAACAAACGACTTGTAAATCCCACATTGAAATGCTCATGGTTGTGACAATAGTACATAGCTTCCTATGTAGTCAGTTAGCCTCGCGATGTATACTCATATTTTCTTGCTGACGAAGTCCGGTATTCACAACGATCGCGGCGCCATCGATGAGTGATGATGCAGTGTACTAGCATCCCATAGACAGTCAGTGACCGTGCCACTGCTGGTAGCCTGTGTGGCCTGTTTTCGGCATGCCTGCTATTCCGCGCTTGGAAGCTTGGTTTGCATGCCTACCACGGGTATACTTTGCGAGCCTGCGTCCCTACAGCTTGTGTCCTATTCCTTGCGGATCTAATTAGAGGTCATTGCTACTTCTGATATGGTCGCCATCGTCGCTGCCGCTGCTTTTAGTACTGGCCTTTTTTCGTCATGCTCCGTTGGTTGGAGAAGCGAGCGTGCAAAAAGAGGGCCACTGGCTTGCATCTGGAGGGCCCAGCGACTGTCGTTTCATAAACGGCGGGCAAGTGTGCCGGGACAGCAATTATTACCAGAGTCTTTGTACTAATGGTATGACTACTTTTAGGGTTTCTCTGTCTATAGGAAATGCGCTAGGCAAGTTGCTACCCAAGCGACCTCGAATCGGCAGAACCGAGCGGCGGCGCCTCTGCCACACACGTTTGATCGAATGTGCACTATTTCAAATTCTATGGGCAATAAGGACGCCGCGAAATATTTCGATTTTTTACATATTGTTGCTGCGAGCCATACTAGATTTATCTGATGGGCTGGCTCACAAAGAAATAGCGAAACAGTAGTTGTTTCAAAAAAATGTAACATCTTTCTTTGGCTAGCTGAATAGCTGTATCGTTTCGTATTGAAACCTATTTTGAAAGAAAATAAATAAAATAATGGGAGTCATAGCGACTTTAAGCAAAGTCTATGTTTATCCTTTGGCTAGCTAGCTCTCTTTTGGAGTTTTGTTTTATCTTTGTATGCCACGTTGTCGTGGTCATCTCTTACTCCAAGTTTTGCTTTTGGATGAACTTTAGCCCCCTTGGGATGCCACGAAATCCCGCAATTCATTTCTGGCTTGACTTCAATGTCGACATACCGATTGAACCATGGCCAAGATCCTTTGAAGTGCAAAACATATAGCCACAGAGGGTAAGCGCATGTTCAGTGTTCTTGTGTGATTCAGAAGCACAGCAAAGCGCCTCAGCGGGAAATTTTCGTTGTCAAGGCGCACCTGCCTGTCACTTCTGACCTGTGAGTGCTTTGCCTGACACTGGCATGGTTCGAAAAAAGTATCGGTAATGCATCTGCTTATACACTGTCCAGAAATCTCTTCTACTGGTGCCGCATCCCTTCTTTTCCGATCGGTTCCCGTTCGGCAGCTGCTGCGCTCGGCCCATCTCGGCCCATCTCGACCCTTCCGTTATCCGCGTACTTCGTCGTTCTTTTCGCCTATCTCTCTCTCTTTCACCCCCGCACGCCCTTCGCTTACGTATGTTCTCCTTGTCACGAAATGCAGACGCATTTGTGTTCGAGAGAACGTCGAGAACGCGTGGTCGAATCTGATAGAGTTCAGGAGTCGAAACAGAGGATCTCATTTTGCAGTAGTAGAAGCAGGAATAGCGGTGGCTAAAGAAGATGGAAGGAAAAATAAGATGAACCAGTGAGTGTACGAGGCCGTAGCTGTGAACGGCTCTGGATGGAACGTTAGGCGTTGCTAAGAGGAAAATCAACTCGAGGATTGGACAAGTAGGAGAGAGGGACACGGAACTACTGATCTACAGCAAAGAAAACTAAAAGAGCACGACATGATGAAATGAATCGGCACAGAAAACGCCATTACAGAGCCGGTTTTGTGTCAAAAAGCTACGCCTGTGTCTGCTAGCCGACTTGAGCCACCCGGTCGTCTGCTGTCTTTGATTTGGCGAGCTCTATCAGCCCCGCTGCGGGCATGACACCTATTTGACGGCTAGTCAATAGGATCCTGTGCAGTGCCCTACTAACCGAGAAACGAGGTTTTCGAGGAGTGTAGATATCGTAGCGCTGTTCTTTAATATCACACCTTTATTTTCCTAGGTTTTTTTTTTAAATTATTTTTGTTTGTAAACGCTTCAATAAACTAAATCGACGCCACCATTGACATTACCGTAGTCTGTATAAACTTTAGTTCGTAACTCGTACGCTCATAACAAACTAAGCTTTATTTTCGAGCATAAAACAGAGACGACAACAGGCGTAACGACGAGATAGGCTAACAAGTGAATAAGCAGAGGCCTGTGTAATAAATCGTGCTTGCTTTGTTACTTTGGTACGCCCGCGATTCCTTTTTTTTTTGGTACTACCTCACAAACGATCTTTCTTTGTATACATTATGGGGTTGGTCTTCGTCGGCCAGGGACATTCCGGGCAGATCCTTGTCATCTGATAGAGTCGGCCGCTTAGCGCTATTACTGCTAGCCACGCCAGGTTCTTCCTAGCTGGCCGGTCTACCATGGTCTTCGGCCAACAGTCCTGTACTGTTCGCGTATGCGTTACGTTAGCAGCTAATCTCAACCTGTCCCCCTTTGTCGAGCTCCGCAGAATTTCAAAGTTTACTCTAACCAACCATGAAATTAGAGAGCTAAGTCTGAGTACAACAAAAGACTAAGCGAAAGGTGGACAACTTATCCATCGCATATGGAAACATTCTGTTCTCTAGCTCTAAGTTTCTAGAACTGGCGAGTTCAGGTAGAACCCTACATATACGAGCGTTGCCGTTACGATATCAGGGGGTCCTGGTGAAAAACAGAGTGGAAACGGAACGGATTAGAACAGCATTCAAGTGCAGCATGCACGACGCGAGTAGTATGTTCCATATACTAAGAGCGGTGTGCAAAATCCATATACTCTTAGTGTATGGATTTTGCACACCGCTCTGACGTTTTCCGTGTAGATAGAGAATATTGGGAAGTGCAATGTATGGGAATGTGGGCAAATAGTGGCATCGGAGTAAAAGAGGGAACTGTGGATGCTGTAACCTAAAGCCGCTGAACATGTGCCTATGCGCATGTGTATCTGTCTGTGTCGACATATATGTGGCCAAGAATAGCTAGAGACGAAAGAAAGACCGAGCGCAGCGGTAGCGACTAGAAGGGGTGTGTGTTGGCCGCCACCGAGTCAGTGGGTGTGTGCGCCCGTCACTTCGAATGCTCCTCGAAGTTCTCTGCCGCGCCCGACATTCGGAACGGGTCTCAACCGAGCTTACTCGACGACCTGCCTCTTTTACCAGCTCTTTCCCAACATTTGGTAGTACAACAAATAGTAGCAGAGGTGGTAAGAGCAGCATTAACAGCACAGAAATGGTTTACACACCACCCGTACCACTGCCACCATCGTAGCAGCGCTATCGGTAGTTCTACTAAACGCCGACCCAGTCTGCATAAATACGAAGCATATGATCATATATGTCTATATCATACTGCGCTACGCTCCATGGCGACTTGCAGTCAGCCAGCTGGCTGTATAGTCTGGTGAGATGTGCGTTGCTCTCTGCCTTCTTAAGCCTGCTAACGTCGATTCGTTTAGTTTGACCTGGACGGGCCCTGTTACTGCCGCTGCTACCTTGTCTCCGAAATGCTTAATTCCCAACTCCATATTCTTCACTTTTATTTGAATGGCGGTTGTGAATGCGATGGCGCACTTGTTCAGGCTTCTGTAACGGTGAAGTCCTGTTCTAACGATCCTCGTACCGTCATTCGTTCGCCTCTGTGCTGCCGTCGCTTTTAATTTACTCGTATAAATGATACCTTTGCCACAATCTGTCAATTTCTAACACGAACGAGCGCACAGTGTGATCATTGCAAGATTTATTTGCAGCGCTGCTCTGGCCGTTTTCGTGCCTTTTATGGCTGCTTATTAGTGGAGATTGACAATCAGGGCTGTACGGACAGACGTCGAAAACCGCACGTGGAAGTCTACCGCGAACACGTGAGAGCCTGCAGCTCAACTGTCAATCGAAGAACAAATCTCGTCGTTGAATCCAATGCCGTTTACGAGGAGCGCGCGAGCGAAGCAGGCTGCATGGTGAACTGAAGAAAGCAGCTTATTTTGTTTTCGCTGACGTAGAAAGTATATTTCAGTGAAAGGTAGACCATTAAAGAGAGCAAAAGAAAAAGGCAACAGGTAGAACGTATCACCAACGATGACGCCAATGGATCACAGCCAACAGCGTAGATACCGGTAAAAAGACAACAAGAGATGGATAAACAGACATCAGCAGCGAGCGCACAGTGGAAAACGGCCAGTCTATAGATAGATGACTTGAGAGAATATTCACGTAAGCGGAGTACCGCTCCAGCGTGTGAGGCTGCAACATATACGGCGGTAGCCACAGTAATAGGTAAAAAGCATTGATCCTCCTGCTCAATGCAGAAGACCACTGTGACCATTACCGCCAGATGATGAAGGGTACTGACGATAGTAACGTATCGCTCATTATTAGTGCTTGAATATATTCACTTGGTCTCGAATTACTCAATATGATGAGAGTCACAGCGGATGATAGCATGAATTTCGATGGCATATTAGTGCATAAAAACAGCTGTTATTCAACGTTTCACAGTATATGTATGCATGTGCATCGATTTGGCCGGCGTGTATGCACGCACAGACGGTGCACGTCAGTGTATATGACAGCGCGGATAGGGACCTCGTATTCCTCTAGCGTCTTATAGCCTATTCGTTCTTTGCTGCAGCAGGGATAGCTAATCGCGCCAATGGTGAATATAACCATAAGGGGGCATGTATCACCTGGTCTTGACAAGGACTATGCTATATAAAGAAACGAGATCCTTTTCTCCTGGAAAGGAGCTAGCAGGAGACGAGCAAAGTCGAGTCGGCAGCGAATGCTAGAAATGAGTATGGCTATAGTTGCCGCATCGGGAGCACGGAGAGGAACTGTTACCATGTTCCTCTAATGATTGTAATAATATCTAAGTGCGTGCCTGGTGCGTTCCCAGCCGCTCTGACCTAACTGCCTTAACTTGCTAACAACAAATGGAGCTCGTTTAATAGAAAAGAAATCATAGCTCTCGGTATTTAAGTAAACGGGTTTGCTGAGGTCAGACAATAAAACTTGGGCTGTGTATTATTAATGTGATTCAAAAACTATTACCCTGTAATAAACGCCTGCTTTATCTAGGAACGAACAAATACCGCTATCCTTGCTAGACCGCCAGGTGCTACTGACGTTCTCCAATATTATGCTACCCCCTCTTAAACGCGTTCCCATACAAGCTGGCTGTGAGTGCTAAATATAAGAGGACTCCTTACGGCTTCGAATAATAGTATCTCTACTAAAAATACATGAAACGCTTCAAGATACTACTACAGCCGATGAATTAAGTCAAATAAAAGATGTTTGTGTTTAAAGGAACTGCAATGCAAATATCATATCTAGGATAGAGAGGTAAGCAGATTTTAACTCGAAAAGCCCCTTGCCAAGATATGCAGGTAGCGACTTTAGATACTGTATAGCGGCTTTAGTGTTCTAGAGTCTTTTAGAATTCACATCGCTGCAAGCACATCATATATAGTTCAGAAGGTATAGTCCAAATCCAAATCATTTACTTTATAGTATACCATCATGATTAATGTAGTAAGACTATTTTTCTCTTTAGGCTGAAGTATTTGCTCTTTCTGCATAGTACACATATTTCTGTTAATGCTTCTCTGTGAAAGGACCATTGACCTAAAATTTGTATTCATTGCACCATTACGGGCAGAGTGCCTCGAGGCATAGGTCAACTTACCTTCGAAAGAAGTTGGTAGGCACAAATATAGGCAGTGGGAATCTTCTGGGCCCATGCTTCTTGTACAACTGCCCGCTGTAGACGCAGGCGACGCTTCATGCGAGTTGCACCTGACTAAATACTGGAAAATTCAAATAGTAGCAACGAGTAGTATAATTAAGGACTTATTATACGTGAAGTGCCAACATTGACTTAGTGAGCGGCACAAGGTGCAGGAACGAATCTGTAATCGTAGTAAGGCGAAGAGCGATAAACAATCGATACAATAGAAAAGCCTTGTTCAAGCCTGAAGAACGAAAGGCTGTCTTAAGAGAAGGCTTTCGTCGCAGACAAACCGAAGTAGCGACCCAGCGAGTGGCCAACCGCTCGATCACCAAAACTCGAGACCTTTCTTTCCACTCTCACTCACCTCTCTTTCTGATTGGCACACAGACGGACGAAGCTACCTCCAGGAAGTGCAGGTGATTCGCTAGCTGCAAAGGACTACGGCCATTGTCGCGTTTGTCCTGGAGTTGTTTATTCTATCGATGGGGGGTAACTAGATTATCAAGAAGACTTAATTATAGCGAACATATTAGAACAATAGGTGGCAGCAATAGGTTGCAGATGAACACAGCAAGAACGAATGAACTAACACGTTGAGCCAACGCCAATGCGAGGCGCGGTGCCCACCAGTGCCTAGCTGAAGCCAATAGCGTAGCTGATGCCCCAGTCGAAGCGATTCCCGGAGGCACTAACATTACTCACAGCACGATCAGCACTCCTTCAAAGCAGAACCTGAAACGAAGATAGAGCAAACGCAGAGAGGGGAGAATGAAGGAAAGGAAAATAACTGAAAGGTCGGTCGCAAATGGCTTATATTGCGGCTTCTCGTTATGTCCAGAGACCTTAAAGGATAATTTATACACAGTCCATATACGGCGCTACATGTATGTATGTTTCATGCAGTCGACGGTCAGCCGGAATTTGCGTGCACGAAGTAGCTTTATCTGCTTACGTGCGTTGTTTCTCTCCGCTAGGCCATAGCTGTTTGAACATGCCTCTAGAATCTTTTCATCCTTTCTTTTTAATGCGCAGGCTCGTAGGAGAATCGATGGGTATATGAGAAATCTATGTGGCAGTCTAGTACCTCGACAATGTTTCGCAAAAGCTTTCTATCACTCTAGGGCTTTTCCTCGTCAGCACAACAGTTGCGCGATAGGTGGAGGACGTTCAGTAGGTAACGTAAAACAAACAATGAGGCCGGCTGCACTGTCCAGCTGCAGGTTACCAAAACGGCAGGTGCAGTATCAATAGATCGTCAGTTCACCTCCCTTTGATCCTCGCTCTCAGTAGCTTGATGCGTGTGGTTAATCCGTACAGGCTGTTCAACGAGCAGGGGAACCGTGCGGGAACTTCCTTCGTGTACAGGCGAGCATGATAATACTGAACTTCGACTAGATGTTGCACGCTGCAATTATATTTGCTTGTTGAAGAAGTATTTTTAGCTAGATGGCTCCGTATCATATAGACAAAAAACAAAAACAGATGGAAAAATGTGTTTAATGATTTATGGCAGAGTTTGGACTTACGCCAAAGAGGTGCTGCTCTACTGATGCTAGTTGGAAAAATAACTGATTCGGACCCCCTAATGCAAACATTATTACGATACATGCCGTTGGAAAAAACTGGTTGAAATTAGTTATTAGAAAAGGGATCATCTTCCGCTATAATAATATCGGATCATACACATCTCTAGCGATCGGGCAAACACTGCGAGAATTGAGATGGGAAAATTTCATGTATTTGCTGTAGAGGCGGAACCTTGCACTATCAGCCTACCATCTGTTCCAGTCTTTGCAAAACTCCCTAAATGGAGGAATGTAAAAAGCATTTTGTCACAATTTTTCACTATATGAAATCATACGAAAGTTACACTGATCGGATTATGGTATTAATAGAGAGGTGACAGAAGCTCATCGATCTCAACAGCGGTATGTAATTTGAAAATACTATTTGTTTCAGTTTTAGCCTCAATCCGGTTAATACTTTTTTTTTTTTTTACTTAGATGACAATATGTACTTGTAACTGCTCGCCAATATGCTTTTTATCAAATATACCAATGGGGGGTCGTTATAGGCTTTTTAAGTGAATATAATCAAAACGTTAACTGGCCACAGGGGCAACTATATGTTTTGCTTAGCAGTGACATAAAAGTCGATTTAATTTGTTTGTATTATTCTAAACCGGCACAAAGACTTACTCTGTATTTATTTACATATTTTGTATTTGTTTATCCTAAATTTAGTTCAAGATTGACTATATTCAATCTGGTCATGAAATGTCACCGCATTGTCGTGTTTAAATATAAGATACCGAGAAGTATACGATGTACCAGCTGAATTTGTCTTGTAGAGCAACTTTAAATGTATTCTTGTGTAACGGCGTGGAAACCTTCAGGGCGCCGCTGATATTAAAGCACTAAGCGTGAGGAGAAGAAATTAGAAGTAGCGTATACTTATCTGCCGTAGGCGTCGGTTTCCCTATGTATGCGGCCAGTTGACATTTCGAAATTTACCGTAAGTATGTAATTTATTTCCCGGAAACATCCTCGAGTGGTGAGAGTAGACCAAGGGTCGGGGACAGTCTACGTATCTACTCGACATTGCAAGACAGCAAAAGATATAGGCCACCGCGCGTGCATATTCGCTTGTGTTAGGCAAGGATACGTCGCGGTACAGGAGAGTCTGCAAGGGATAAGTGGAAGGATGATTCCATTGTCGCGTTAACCGGCCATTGCGAATTCTCTCTTGCCGCGTCCTCGTGCTTTCCCTGTCTGCCATACAACCAACTATCAGAAGCTCGTTGGAAGCAATGCTGGCGGGTCGAAAATCGCTTACCCGGTTTTACTTTGTTCTCTGCCAAATACCGTTCGTCTTTCGTCCGACCAGTGAACGGGCAACATGGCGGTGGCAACACAACATCAAGGCGAGTAAATGGCTGGCTGGCATGCCTATGAGTAGGAGCTGATGTAATATTTCACCATTGTTCGAAACGCACCATTCGTCTTACTTGAGATGAAAATATCGACATGCAGCCAAGTAGGATCGCCAGAATGCTAGGGCTGGTCCGCGCGTTGCGGGCAGACACTGCCTTACTAGAAACTATCCCAAAAGATAAGGGAAATTGTGGAAACGCGAAGATGGGAGAGAACGATGGGCTTTCCGGTTGCCGTTCGTCGTGGCAATCATCATGAGTCGCCACTGCGTTCCTGCCGACAAGCTACTAGGGGGGGAGGGGGCAGGGAGCCATCTATCTAGATATTTGTTCGACACGAATCTTCAACCTTATCAAGAACCTGAGTGAAAGAAGGGGGAACCAAAGACGTCAATGTGTCGTCAAACCGCTAAGGCACGTGACATCCTGTTGCAGTGACCATTTTGTCCTTGTGAAGAAAAAGATGATCGTTGTATACAACTTTCTATGAAAGCCATACACGGAGTAGCAGTGCCTTAGTTTCCTTTGTTCCACCGTTATAGTATAAGATGATACCGGAACGAGTGCTTTATAACGAACTATATTGGTAGTTTTCTTGCTTTTTCGACCTGGTTTTTGGATAAGTTCCAATATTGTGTGGCAAGACAGGTTTCGTGAAAAAGGAAAGTATTTCCGAAATGCCCGAGTTCTACGCAGACGTTTTCAGAAAAAATAGTTCTTTGCAGTCAGTTGAATGCATTTGCTCGTGTATTGCCAGAATTTTACAGTATGTAGAATTTTTTTGATACTTCAAAGGCCATTGAAAGGATCTGAGAGTCTATATTAAGTGAGTGGTGAACCTTACTAACACGGCACATTAGCCGAGTAGAAAGATGCTTACCGGGCTTTCCTTTGCGAGTTGCAACGGTCGCAGGAACCTTCCAAGTAGGTCTTTTTCTTCTTTTTCAACACTATTCCTTTCAAAAGCACACTGTACAGCTAAAACGAATTTAAGAATCTGTCAGTAACCGTAGCCTACAGCTATACCACTAGCCAATAACGCAGGCAAACAAAGAAAAATACATTGGCCTGAGCAGCTCTGATACGTGATGTTTTCCTCACGGAGACTGCTACGACGCGAGCCGACCAGAAGGATCATCAGCCACGTTCGTGCATGTACGTGGCTACTTTCGGCCCGACTTTCTCAGCAGCTGACTGGCCCCTTTCGCCATGTTTACCTCCTATTTCTACGGTACGGCCGTCAATCGTCCCCTGCTATTGGTACCTTCGAATTGTAAGTTTAAAAGCAGGAGACGAATAGAAAGAAAGAGCGAGCGAGACCAAGGCAAAGCAGAATCGCGGCCACAGCGGGGTGCAGCCGACCTTCTACCCAACCCAAAGCACGGCTTGTTTGCTAGCTTTGAAGTCCATCCTATGCTTACGCTGGCTAGCCGTCAACTGAGGTCGCTACTTGATGCATCATACTTTTCGGGGCACTGTCGGAATACATGCGACCAGCATGCTGTTAAGCTGAAAGGGGAACGACCGGCCAGTGTGTTGAACGTGCGCTACTGGAAACACAAACGACATCTGGGAATTCTGCATAGGAACATAAACGGATACTCAAAGAGGCCTAGCGGGCAGATGGTCCAATGTCGGCGCTGTGCTTGAGGGCTGGTGAATGAGGCTGGATGAGATGAGCGGCAGGTCGCCGCAGAATCGAGTGCAAACGGGCAGACAAATCTGGAGGATAGTAAGCAAAGAGATAAGGTCCAATAGATGCTTTCTAGGCAAACACGGACGATGACGGTGATTAAGAGAAGGGAGAAAAAGAACGGCCAAGGACAGCAGACGAAACTCACCGCGACGCATAGTAAGGATGCTTTGCCGGTCTAGTGCTGGCAGCGGCGGTTCGAGCGATGGCAACATTTGACGAAACGTGTAGGCTCTACCTTCATTTTCCCGTTCCCTCTCCAGCAGAATCAGTAGTAGTATTAGTTGTCGCAGCGGAGCAGTCTGAACCGAATGCGTCGCAAAGTCCCTCCCGTTCCGTCAGGCCAGCAGAGCAGAACAAACTCAAGCGACGTAGTGCGGGTTGTAGGCTGCGTCGAGTGTGTTTCCACCCGTTTACCGCTCACCCCACGTGCATGCTCCGGCGTAATCTCTGATCTGCACAAAACGAACTGAACTACTAGAAATGGATAAGCGAGCTGCTGAGCGTCCGCAAGCAGGGGCCGAGATTGACTGCAAGAACGGGAGGAAAGCGAGAAAGTTGACCGAGAAATAGGAACACTACCAGTGGCATCATCATGTACAATACATATGCCAGCTGGTTTGGGAGCTTATCCGCTCAATAAAACAGTACTATACGAGGTGTGCCTTTGCATGGAAGCTATAATAATGTAACGATCCGTTCGCCTGAAAACTGATCTTTACTGCGCCTTTGTTCGTACTTCCACGATTCGACTACCGCTGAGCTCGTAAAAGTCGGGCAGCAATACAAACAGATGTATAGCGGCTAATTTGTTATTAGCAGTGTGACGCCATGCCAATAGTTGCACTCACTATAGCGCGTTTAGCCCGAACGGTCTCTCTATCTCTATGTATTATCCCGCTCTCGTGGTTTGCTCAGCTAATTCAAATGGCTTCTGAAGTGCGGTGTGCTTTGTGCCACTTTGTTGAAAACAATGGTAGCATTGCTCGAGATGCTGGTGATAACAGGAGCAGCAGCAGCACGAGTCATGTAAGCATCCAGCCAGCCACTTGCTGCCACACAATACGTATGGCACTGGACGACATCAGGCGGCATTAGTTCTAGCGTGACAGCTGTCGCCGTCCAGCTATAGGACCTCCAAGCACGAACCGGGCCAATGCCGCTGCCAACTTGAGAGTAGATAACTCGACAAAGTGAAAGAGTCCGAAGAGAAGAAGTATATATAATGCGAGAGAGAGAAACCCGTCGCCATGTTTATGTGGATGCTTTCGTGCTTAGTATGGCACTCGTAGAGAATGTGAGGATCACCATTTGGGTGACTGAGCACGCTTCTAGATGAGTCTTACTGCATGACTGCGACCGACATCAGATGTGAATAGGGCTGAGTAAAGCTGGAATAGTCACGACAAAATGTTCTACACAACTAAATCAAGATATTCTGACAAACTAGGAATTGTTCCAAGCTTTTCGGCTGTCACCCTGTACGCGTACAGTGATCTGACTATAGAAAAGGGCTAAGCTCACCGCTCGCTGTTATATTGTTAAGCCGTTTACACATTACATCGCACGTTAGACGCAGGCCGTTAACAGGTCAACATGGGATCTTTCTATAACGGATACGTGCGTGGCTGAACACGACTACTGATATAGGTCGTAAGATATGGGCTCAAGGAGACTGAAAGCGCTGTGTATAAACGATAAGAGGCAGGAACGATGAAGACTAGGAATCTAACTGGGTTAACGATTCCGATAAAAGAAATACTATGCATCGAAAAAAGTTAGCGAAGGGTATGGACGTGAGCGCTGACAACTAATGGGAAAAGCAACGCCTTTGTAGTAAACGATCGAGAAGAGTCAAAGTAAATGAAATCTGAAAGGTCAAAAGAGCGAAAGAGAGAGAAATGAATCAGAAACGCTGAAAATGGACGACAATAAAAATTTCTGATGACGAGGAATGAAGTCGTAGGGTAAAATGATGGTACAAAAGGAGCCGAAACGAGGCATAGAAGGCGTCGGATAGATTGGCGAACCGTAGAGATCTGTCGTCAGCTAATCGCGCGTCAACTTAAATAGAAGAGATACACATAGATAGACAGGAACAACCAACGATGGGTTTACTAAAACATTAAGGCTCATGGCAAGTGGTTTGTTGAAGACCCTTCGAAAAACGACGTCGTCTTTTTCACGATATCAACGCGAATTAACATTTCTCACTACTCGGTCACCTCTTCGATTTTTGCGTCGATACAAACTAACATAGGCGAGTGAAGACAGCTAAACGCCTTATTAGTAATAGTACAAAAGCGTTGTGACAACATATATATATATATATATAAGCGTCTAAAATAAGAATTGTTCTTTTTTGTTTCTAAGCAACAAAATAGATATTTCAGCAAGATGTTCGTATTTACTGACGATGTCGTTTCGGACGGCCATAGTTATCATTGTTGTCATCCACTGTGATTACAGCTTAAATTCGGAAACTAAACGACCCATTGGTCATTTTCTATGTGTTATTTCCTTAGTCCACAAATAACCTTTTATAATAACTAATAATATAATAAACCCACCTCAAGCGATAATAATCGATGTAAACCCGTCAAGGTGTCACTCAGATAGGCTACATTCAAAAGATTGATATTAAACTTTGAAGAAGTCGATGGTCCCAAAAGTGTAAGGGCTTAAAATAGCTCAAAAGTTCTAAAATGTGCAAATAAGCGCAAAAAGTCTCAACAAGGCCGACTGTTGCAGCTTATCTGGACGACATCACTGGCAACATGGTAAAATGGCCATTCACTGCTATATGAAAGACCTAGGTGTATCAAAACAGTCTTTTTAAGCCATTTCGGTGATCTTTAGAAGCCCTCAAATTCGAACCCCATTGAGGATCTTTCGCTCGGCCTTACAGAAGCCTTGTCCAGATTCTTCAAAAGCCCGCGTTGGCTAGAAATATATTAAACCGTCACTTTTGGACAAAAAATTAAGTTTTTAATTTTGTTTAGTTTCTTTAGTACGAAAAGAATAGATAATAGCAGATATTTGCTCAAACTCAAAAACAATATCTAGATGCGTATTATACAAAATTTATATTTTTTCCTTCTCATATTTACGTTATTCGAGGTCCGTCTAGACGCATGTGAAATAATCATTTAAATTATACATCACAGAGCATATTCTCTTTTTGAGAGAGACAGTCAACGTTGGGTTTTTGTAGACTGAATGGACGTTTAACACAATGCGACTACGTAATTGCTCGGATTGGTATTGTAATCATTATCTCATGTAACCTGCGAATTTTTCGAAACACATTTGCCATCAATGTTACCTAATACAGGAAGAAAAAAAGGTAAGTTTATGCATAAGTACTAAGTGGATGAATATTGTTACAGTTGCCCCATAGGGGCTCTAATCCAGAAAGTGGCAAAGCGTACAAGGCAATACGCTAACGCCCTCCGGCGCCCCGAAACTTTCGACATGTCTCTGAGCAGGCAACAGAATCCATTTTAGCTCTTTTTGGGAATACGTGAACAAATTTAATTAGTGGCAAGGCTAGCTGCATGGTGGTTGCCCGGACATCTGACAGAGACAAGGCATACTTGATGAAAACCAGACTGACTGTATAACTAGGCAGTTCCCACATAAACAACATATGCTCTTAGAACGCATCTAAAAGTCAAAGCTCCGACGAAATCCAGGCAGGGATAGACGAAGCAGGCATATGCTTTATTTGCCTTCCTTTTTTTGAGTGTCGTCCTGCGTTTACAACGACAGCCTTTTACCATTAGAGCAATAGAAAATTTACATAAATTGATAATCGCATTGAAGCCGTAAGATCATTTATATAGACAATTGCCAACTTTATATTTTATGGTTATTTTGGGCAGTGGCACGCACTTAGTTTACAAATGCTGGAAATGATAAACAACGCGCAATAGTAGAGGGAATGT
Source organism: Varroa jacobsoni (assembly GCF_002532875.2). Lineage (NCBI taxonomy): Eukaryota > Metazoa > Arthropoda > Arachnida > Mesostigmata > Varroidae > Varroa > Varroa jacobsoni. The sequence continues at coordinate 127,857 of NW_019214049.1, read as the reverse complement.
CAATAAAAATCGTCCAAGCTCGATTGTAGGATCAGTGCATTAGTTTGTGTAGGGAGACCTCAGTGGATAATGCGGCAAAGACTGAACAAAGAGCGGCACCAATGCAAAGGACTATGGCAGGAAATCAGCCCGTTCAGACAGAGTTCACTAGAATACCCTGTCCTGGTCTCGATGCTTCGTGATGGAAAGTGTGTTTGTATATATACCTGGCCGCCAGTCTAACCTTCTCACACAACTAGGTTTCGGCTAGAGTTTACTCTAGACCATCACAGCAGAAGAAGGAGTAATTGTTGTGAGTGTACTTTATCCTATGAAAAAAGTAGAAGACCTCTTCCATGTTGACTAGGGTAAAACTACAACAAAGCGTGGCATGAATGAGGCCTCATGGAGAAAACGAGAAAATCGCAAGACGCATTGGATATCACATAGCTATCCACCTATCCATCCATCGATGATGCCGTCGTACCGTTTAACCTGTAGTCGAACTGTTACTCAAAATAGGTGACAGTAGAGCTATGCTTAAGTCAGTTTATGCTATTGGTTAACCAAACAAGGAAATCACCTTGTCTAAGGTAATGAAATGCTTAAAGTCATCGGCAGATATGCCTACATGTCTGCCGATGAGCAACGAAGCAAGATGTCCTCTAGCTAATTCAACCCTTTTTAGGTTCTGTTATGCCCTGTAGCGGCAGGAGTATGGGATACCGAACGGTCAAAGAAACAGGGAAGTCACTTGAAAGTATACTCCTTTTTTCTTGCCAACGAACCGGTTCTTGGATATACAACGAATCTCTGAGGAAGAACCCACTACTACTTGTGGTAATGATGCCGGCATGATTGGAACGAAGTAGACGGACAGCAGTGAGTAAAGGATTGTACCAACGAACGAACGAAGTCAACGGACTCTGACTGGTTATGGGGATTCGTTTGGGGTGACCTGTTTGATGGCTAAATTCTGACGGGAACAACCTGTGCGCAAAACAAAAAGTTTGGTACTTGCTCGCCTTAGATCTCTCCTGGGCAGCAGAATTTCCTTCATCGTCCTATCCCATCTGCATCTCAGTGAACACGGAATGTTGGGAGGGAATCACCTTCCACCCAGGGTCTCTCTGCTCGTTGAGGGCAAATCAGATGCTGGTTTCTGGCGTTGTGAATAGATCGTTGCACATAACCTTACTACGAAAAAAGATGAAGGCAGAGGCACTCGAGCACCCTGTGGGACAAACCACACATTACGATATGTCGAAGCTCACCGTTACATGGCTGCCGCTGACCTGCAAGGCAGGAGAAGCAACTGGGACGTTGGTCACCCAACCATCAATAAATCAAGTATCACAAAAACAACAACGACACCTACAAAGTCGGTTAAGATAACAAGCACGAGACCGAATGAGTCCTGAATCTAAGGTTGAAACGTAAAGGTCTTTCTTTGTATAATTGAGTCCTGTCTTTTACTGTATACGTACGTCGTATATAGCTTGGAGCTGGGAAGAACTGCAGAGTGACGATAAACACCGCGGTTGTTTCTAGACCTGTACAACCTGAAGCAAGGTAACCGCAATTTTGGGATTCATAGTACGTCATCCTCGTGCAGCACCGGCGCCGCCGGTTGGAGGAGACCGAAAAATCTGCGAAGGCATAGAGGAGGCCAGTTGGAAGGAATTGCCATTGCGAAAAGACGCTCAAGGCGCTCTATCTGTGTATTTTTATAGCGTATTCGAGATGGGGCCGGAGACTTCGATGCTGCTAATCGATTGCAAGTCAGCAGCACCGCTGAAATCGCAGCGGCCAGTGCTGCTGCTGGACCCAGGGGAATCTGGGAGTGCTTAATTAAACTTTCGCTGCCTTTACACACTCTCAGTTCAGTCCACTTCGCTTTAGCATTGAGCAAGTATGCACCCACAGCGCCAACAGCGGCTCGCATACGCTTCGTCCTCACTGCCGCTGCAGACTGAGGTGAGTCTAGTGAGACCACGGTGCCCTCATCGCGTACGTCCAAATACAGACGAATTAAGGAGAGTCGGAGTCTAGCTGCATTAAACAGCGTTTAATGAAATTCTGCTCTCCTATTTTAATTACTATCTACAAGTGCGGAAGATTCTCAAAACCAGGGGGCAGCTATAGCAGCGGCTGCAATAAGCAAGAAGACGAGGAAACACAGGCAAAAAAAGGCGAAGTCGTACAAGTCATTTCTAAATCGATGCCTCTTATCGAATAAGAGTCATCTCTTCTTTGCCCTGATTCTGACAATTTATTCTACCGACTTGGGAACGCTTTTGCGAATCAAAGATGGCTGACTGAGCTTAGCTTCGCGCTATCATCATAACGACTAGAGACCAACCGCGGATAACTTCGGATGAGCAGTGCTAAGGAATTTCTACTTATGCGCAATGCGCCCATAGATATGGGCAGTATTGGGCTCCGCTCTGCTTTGCCGAATGAGGAAATTATGTCAAAGCGAGTGGATTCGCATGCATGCACGTATAAGCTGCTCGCGTATTCTACCTAGAACTTCTGTCTGCAGTGTATGCAGGTTTCTCTTGTGCTTGTTCGCTTTGTCATGGAATTGTTACGGGGTCGCTTGAGTAAATTGAATACTAGCATTTTTTCTATCTAGCGTAGAAAGCCGATAATCTGCCGGTGCATCTTCTATGCTACTAAATGAAGCACAAACAGGCTGGAGCAGACTTATTTGTCACTCTGTTCTTCCGCCATGTTTTCTACAGTATGACTCACTTTATTCGAGAAGCGTTTCCGTTTGCTGTGCTGGAAACGACAGCCCCTTGACAATGCTGGTGGTGGCGCTAAAAGCCGTTGCAGGATTCTTTCACCAAAACGTAACCAACGTTTCTTCTTTCTGCAGTACTTAGCTTTCCTAAAATTCTCGTCAACCTCTGAGTTTCTAGTTACCTGGACGGCTTCGTTCCAACTCGACTTAATGACCAACGGTGAACTGACAAACAACCTTAGATGAATGTAGCACTCACCCGTGCTTGTCTGCTTTCGTTGTTTCGTCAACTATCTTGATCTCTTTAGCATCACTTCCCCTGGGGCCTGTTGGTGCTCAAGTTTTAGGCTAAGCGCCAGGCCGCAGACTAACTCATTTTTATAGCTGCTGAGTGAGCAGGCGACAGGCAACAGACAGAGGGACGAAGGCAGAAGCTGCTACGAGGCAAAATTAGTAGCTCTTAAGTTCGTCTTTTGCGCCTCTGTTTAGCATCGACCGGTACAACTAGGTACCAGTTATAGCCGTCCTCGTGGTAGCAATAAGAGAAGTTGTAACAGCGATGGTCGTCAGCAAAATAGCGGCATTAGTAATCAAAAGAACACACGAACGACGAAACGCTGGACCAAGACGCGGACGAGGAAGAGCCCTTCTTGTCGAGACGGAGAGGCAGAGGAAAGCAAGTAGAGGGAAAAGCGCAAAATGAGCCAGTGCTTAACGACGCGCTACGAGAAACCGGACGACTCACGAAGCAACCCGAGCTTGGAGCGATTAAGGGGCCTTAGGGGTTGAAAAAGGCCCGGCTAACAAGCCATCTAACACCTTTTAGGCTTCCATCTGTTTTTGAAGAAAAAAAGCTAACCCAATTAAAGGCTTACTACTCTAGCCCCTTTTCCACCCGCGGTTCAATTAGGTCGCATTGCCCCGGGTCGCCAGTTCCTACATAGCGACGAAAACTACACACGCTTGATGTCATGGCCCTACTTTTCCCCAAAGAACGTTTACAAACGTTCCTAGCCCTTAATACCAAGCCATGCTTCACGTTCAAGCAGCAGACGACAATGGCAGCAGCGGCAGTCTCTGCTGGCTTTTGGTTTTGTTTCGAAGAAATCTGCATACCATAACTGCAGACATGGAGAACACCGAAAAAAATTAACTTAAATACGATTAATTATATAGCGAATGATTCTTCGTATCTTTACTCATGGAATATAAAAGCGTTTAGAGGGTATCGCGAGTCTACCTTAACCGGCCTTACCCGTGCTGCAGTCACATTATGGTGCATTAAAGCGGTCAGTAATAGCTATCCGAACAAGGATAGCTTCCATTAATGTCCTATTCCACGTTAGAGTATTTTCGCACATTCATTTTTATGTGTATATTTACAGCTAGCGTTAAGTTCTGCAAACGTATTTAGTGTGAACTGACCGTAATTAGAAATGATATTCGGCTCTACGCTGTATATCTGAGATGCTGTTGTCGGTACTAAAAACATGCTGCAAGTACTTTCTTACGAAAACTTTCTTATCCTGTCTCCGTTATCATTCGGGAATAATTTATGAGATGTTGCCGACACCGCATTTATGGGTCACTTCGTTTGTTCCATAACCAGATTCTCTCCCGCTAGTTAACGCTGCGGTACTATGAAGTGCATATAGAGAAAAGTCTAAGGTAACAGTAACACAGATAACGGATGCTTACCTATCCTATCTCGGAAATCGTCATGCCCGAATGCTGTTAAATTTAATAGCGTATCTAAAATAATGCTATTTATTTCTAGTTATTATCCAGTCGATAAATCTAATGATGCAATTAAGTACATTACATAGCGCTCCTGACTAGTCTTAAGCAATTTTGAAAATGTTTATGTTCATAGTTTTGCGTTCAAGACAGCCAGACGGTTACTTATATACTGGGTCGTTATGAGGGTGACCCGGACTGCCGTTCGTACATAGAAGCCCCAGAGTTATTAAGCCAAATTGCATTTAATATTTAGGACAATGAGGAGGCACTATGTCACACCGACTGTTAAATGATATATAATACTAACCACGAGGAAAATTAATTCCGACTCAAGCAGATCAGACAAAGTTAGTTTCGTAAGATTGCTTCCAACGTTCCGGTAGGGCTCCTAACAACAACGGTTAGATTTTGCCCTATGTATGCCATCTACTTAAGACGTCTTATTTTTATATAGTTTTGTGCACTTAGAAAACGGTAGTCCTCCATCGCTTTGCCCTTTATGTCGCATTCACCAAAATCAAAGTGTTTAAGCCAGCTAGTTCCCTATTTTATTACACGAGGAAGGGACGTTCAATATATTTACAGAGCTTGTCCGGAAATACGAGGGACAAGACGTGTTAAAAGTGCGCAGAGAGGCTGGTCAGTTATGCGCACCTGTAAACTTAAAATTTCACTGTAGCACAGAAACAAAAAAAAAACTCTGTGGAAAACAAAATCGTATAGTAGTTCTTTATAGTATGACAGGTGTGCATTCGTTACCGTGTTATTTTGTTGTAATAGGGAATTACATACAAACATTTGTCTAAAGGCAAGACCTCGCCAAAAATAAGCGAAGCAGGTATAGGCTATTGTTGAAGTTGCCTAACGATCGGTTCCTGAACCTAATTATGGGTAATGTAGAGCCATACTAAAAACGTCCTTTGTATGAATATAATGAGATATATTGGATACCTTTTGCGGGTCAGCAATATATCCTACAATGAGGAGCATGAACATTTGCTCGTTAAGCAACATAGAGGCCTATTTGGCACTTCTTGCGTATCGTTTCTTTTTTCAACTTTCATTTATACCGGTTTTCAGAGTGGCAAAAAAGTCACCAAAAGGGATCGTTATGCGGTAGGTTTACCGTAACAAAGTAATTTTGCATGGCTCACAAAATACCGTGATAAAGGAAGACGTATCATGTGAAAAACAAGTGTTTTTTTTTTTTTTTTTTTATTCTAAAGCTATATGACCACCTTTGCAGAGCGATTCGAGTTTGTCGTCAGTTTCAGCATTGATCTACACGGTAGATTTTGCTGCGTACGGAGAAGCGCCACTAGAAATAGGAGATCTTTGTTTCCTTTTTAAATTGTATTGTTCTTAGATGTTTGAAAGATGTGAGGGAGAACAGATCACCTACTGAAACGCGGGCTTCATGATAAGATAAGGCAAGTTTAACAGAACTATAAATAGGTTTGAGTCCCGCCTGCAGTAATTCTGTTCCATATAACCTCTAAAGGCATAATCTGTGCTTTATTAATTTATCCAAATGTTTTCAGCAATTGACTGAACCACTCGGTCGGCAATGGATCTAACTGGTGTAGGTGAGCATTATGAATGGACGTTTGTCTCTTTACGGCCACCCGTCAAAGGGTATAACTGAATATTCGAAAGTGTCATTGTAAGCCAAAAATAAGCAACTGATACATGTTGAGACGAGTAGATCGAATGTGTAAGCTCCAAATAAAAATTAATCGCAGAAAGCTCAAAAGATACCTCAACAAACATTTAGGAGGTCTACCCCGTATAGGTAATTTCTCACACACGAACGACTTTTTACTACATTATATTACTAACAGAAGCATTTTCTTCTATGTGTCAAACCTAAACACTAAAAAGTTTTTTAATTAATTTGCCTCATGTAGCTGTTATTAAAAATGCGATATAAGAATTAATAGCGGCGCTTTTGTTCATGCCCGTGGAAACTTTTTTTCATTCACACAGGTTTTATAGCATGTCATTGGTAAGATTTGAAGCTCTTAGACGGAGGCTATTATGCGAAGGTAATTGTTCTATGCAGACTGAAGTCCTGCGGTAAGATAAATGCGACGAAAATGAATGCTTATACAAGGGGATTATGTTTATGTAAATGACAGACAACCAATATGCCACGCAGTATTAGCATATATATGATGTACATAATAAAAGTATATGTGTACATCTGAATATATCATATAGAGATACAAAGGATTCCCAGTAAGGGAAGAAAATCAGGATCAGTCGCACGGGTTGGACAGAGGCATGCCAGGAAGGAATTACAGTGCGATTGTAAAGAGTAGACATTGAAATTGATATCCGCCACGGATAAGTACAAAAATAATACCAGTTATCCTACTCGTACAATTCGAATCAAGTCGTTGGCCAGGGGGCGATTATGAAAATGGGGGGATTAGCCGGGTAGGCAAAAGTAGGAGATGAGCACTTCCGCGTACGGATATTTTTAATATATGAACTTCTATTGTTTTCGTTGCAACAGTAATAGCAAAAACGATAAGCAAGATGTCTAGTAAACGATGGCTGCCTAGCAGCCTTAAAAGTATTGCGCTCAGTAGAACGGCGCGATGGGAGTCTTTCATACACGACGGACAATACGCGCTGTCTGTGTTTTAAGCTCAGTACCGCGTGCTTTCCTAGGGAATCGTAAGCAACGGCTGTTTGGGTAAACCACGAGTTGGGCTTTTATCACAGACCATCCCGGATCGTCCGGCTTTCTTCGTCGTTTGCATTTCTCCGACCGAATAGCCGGCTCAGTGACGCTCTGACAGGAAAAAAAACTATGGCCGGTATTGCAGAGGATGCTCCTGGCGAAAGTGCAACTCATACGGCCGCAAAAGTAGTTCTATTGCCTCAATACAGACATTTGGCTAGGGTCTAATCTAAACTAGCAGGTAGGTCTTGTCCGGTTGCGGCAGCTGTTGCGATGTCCCCTCTTTTCGCTTAGTCGTTGATGATGTCGCTCCTGCTACATTTGAGGGTGGTGTGACGATGACGATGCCGGTGGTGACGTCTAGGGCAGGATAACAGGTCATACTACGGGCAGACCAGGCGCGAAGCGGTAGAGTAAAAGAAAAGCAATTATGACAAAGGCAAAGAAATAATGACAGACTAATTAGTGCGCGCCAGCACAAAATGCAGGATGTAGTTTTAGTGAAACAGAGGGGTGGGCGGAAAAAAGGGGTGCCGGCAATCGGCAACAAAACGCTGATCGGGGCGATTTGGAGGGGAACAGGGACACAGCAAGCAATATTGTAGTAACAAAGCACTGTGGTGACGATGCCATTACTAATGGGTCTCCCTTATTTTTCGTTTGTTACCACAGAAACTGTAGATATAGCAGGAGCAGCCTACCGTGGTTACGTCTTCTCAACTTTTTCACAGCCGTTACTTCATTCAACGCCATTCCAGGCTTTGGCAGTTAGTGCTCTAGTGATCGACAGCTGTCTTAACCTTTGCAACAGGCTTTGTTACTGCCGCCCCTACCGTTGGGTAGTCCGACGAACCGTCGACGGCTTTTTACTGCCATGCATAATAGTTATACGTGAGCCCTACTCAGCATAAAGAAAATACCCATTCTGCTGTCAACATCAGCAGAATGATGGGCTTTTACGTTCTTGCTTGGTTTTTCATACCTTTCGGTCTGTCTGGCTGTGATAGTGTTGGATTGCTTTTCGGGTCCTGCATTGTTAGGTTACTTTTTTCTGGCCTCATGATGCGCTACGTGTGTTTAGCCAGTAGTGGCCAAATTTAAGTTGGAATTTGTCATTGATGTTGCAAACGCTCAAAATGAACTATACGGAAATACGTAGTTAGGAATTCTGGAAATATGGTCGAACGCATTCATGAAGTACGTAGCCTGCCGGTATAGATTGTCTAATAAGCTATTCAGACCCATACATAACATAGGTCAATAAATGCAGGTAATTTATAATAAAAGGTGTCCTGTGTAGAACCTCGAGCCTCTTTGCACTTGCAGTAGAGTTCTAGGAATTTTGCCTGTTGATTTTCATTGGTCAGCTGGTTGCCGATAGGACAGCCACGTGTTGTGTATTTATCCAGAACTTTACATATTTGTATAAGTTAACACACTTACATATTATCAATCTCAATATTGTTCTCTTTAGTTCGTATTAGACATAAGATAGGTGATATTGTTCATCGTATATAAAGACAGTAAATCGATAAATAACGCCGAGTCGCAATGCAATAAAAAAGAAGAGGGCCTTTGATTGCTCAAAAATGGTAAGATCTTGATTCTATGTATTCATGTCAGTGCCCGCACCTGCGGACTTTCATCTAATCAGCAATTTGCATGCCACGGCATCCGTGAAACAATCTTATTAGATATACATTGACTTACAGTACTGACCAATATCCGTTACAAGACAGTAAATATAAAGGGTTTTTACGTTATTTAGTAACAGAAGGTTTAATGGTGTAACCAGCACTTGAAGCATAATAAATGAAAGTTTAGTTTTTTCTATGTGAACTATATAACGAACTTGAGGCATTATTTAAAATCAGAAAGAAAGCTTTGTTATATGCATTTTCAAGAAGCAATGTCTTATTAAATAAAAATAGCCATATATTAAGAGCTATTGAAAGAGATGGCTGACAAAATGCTTGTAGTTAGTAAGACTAATTTTACTTCAAGTCTGACGAAACGATATTTCGTAATTATCTCTAATATATCATGCTACATTTAGTAGATAGTCCGGGAAAAGTATGTAACTACTTTAATAAAATCCCTAACCTAATAGGTATAAACAAAAACTTTAGAGACGCTGGTTAGACTTCATACATAGGCGACTAGTGTGTTATTCTCAAAGAAGAAAGCTTGATTACCAGCCAAAGATTAGCGAGCAATTTTTCTGATGATTTACGGTATTTATATATTTAACTGTGAAATCACATATCCGTATTGCATTAAGCAGGATTTTTCTTACTGTGTTGCTTTTTGGATAAGGGTATATTGATCGTCGGCACTTGTAGAATTTGAAGATCACTAAGTGCCTTAGCTATAAATCGGAATGTATACAACGATATTACCATCTGCTTAAAGCAAAGGGATCTAATTAAAACATTTTTACATAAAGGTCAGTTGCACAAAGTGAGTGCCTTTACAATGAACCTTAATAATAGGTATTATATTGTATATCAAAAGTGATTGAAGAAAGGCCTTGGAAACCATTGTTACCAGTATTGATCATTTTGCATTCCGCATCTTTATCTTAGTTTTATAAGTTCCCTTTCCCCTAGACATGTTCTTAACATATACTCCACCTGTGAGCGTAATTATCACATCGTTTAATGTTGATTACTTCGTTCCCTTTCTTTTTCCTTTCGAACCATACTACAGGCACAAAAGATTAGCAATTGCTATGCAGAAATCAACATTTCTAACGTGCTAGGGGTAGAACATCTGAACCCGATAGGTGTTACTCTCACCGTTTAAGTCAGAGGCAACACACTCTTCCTACCGTAACATCCAAAGATGTTTGTAGGCCCGTCATCTCTTGTCTCATCGTGAAGATCTGGCTGGCTGAAGCGGAAGCTTGTCATAAGTGGAGAATCCAGCATCGACATCGTCATCAGGATAGCTCGGCGCTTAGATCTTTTTTTGCCCAACTGGTCCTCCCCCACGCTTTTTCGACGTCTACTGGGTATCATCTTACTCATAGAACAAAGACCTCCTTCGTCTATTAGGTCGAAGCAGCGAGAGAAAGAGATAGTACGGGTTGTAGCGGCTGATGTAGAAAGACCAGTTCAAGGATTAAGTTACACTGAATGGTAAGGCACTTACCCGTCCAGGAAAGCAATGACAGCAGCGGAGTAGTCATTCGGGCTATCGAGGGCTGCGTTAGCGTGAGTAGTCCCTGCGCTGTTGTAACTTGTTTGGAGTAAGCATCAAAGCAATGCGGACTGGGTGGTAGGCGCAATCTCAGGGGGTTTTTAGGGCCTTTCGGAGCGGAGCAGAAAAGCTAGCCTTGTGTAGGGTAGAGGAAGCTCTTGAGGGTAGTGAGGCGAGTCGAGGTTAACTGGCAAGCTCATTGAACGTGATCACTTGCGCTTGGAGTCCATAATACTATCCACCGGTCACCCATCTCTTGCAGCCCACCCTCCATTGGTTTCGCGACCCTACAATGATCGGCGGTGCGCCGGGGGCCCGCTGTAACAGCAATAGACGGCGGCAGACACACGGCTATTCGGAACCGCAGATACACACACGGACTCACATGGAACAGTACACACACGAACGGCGATCAGATGAAAGCAGGCAGGCAGTCAACCAAGAGCAACTTACCCTTCTTAGTCGATCCTTCTCTCTCTTTGCCCATCCCAAAATCCTGCAGACCTTGACTCTAATCGTCCTTCTCCTCCTACATCTACAGCCCAAGCGTTACCTTTAGTTCAACGCTGGTTGCCTTCGTTCAACGGGGCTCGGCGGCCCAAACAACGCCGCTGGACAGATATCTATCGTAGTAGCTACTACTTGGCGATGAACTCACATATCGGATGAGAAGAAAGGTATACCTGTAAGATTCTTTTTACCTTAATCTTTGCGCCAGTATAGCGAGGATAAGACATGTATGGAAGAAGGTTCGTAAAAACAGCAAAAGGCAAACCAGGCGGCGCAAGACGCCCGTCGAAGACTAGATGCGGAATATTGTGTCGGCGCTAGTCCAGTATCTGCTGTTATTAAAGCACAGTATTCTCTAGAACGAAAAGGGACTGCGAAGGCAATAGCTAAAAGCGTTCGCAGGATGACGATAAAAAAAGAGCAAGGCTAGAAAAAATACGAAAATCTCCAACAGTAAATAGTATGTTGCTTGGCTAAAAATGCTGAATGGTGAGCACACACCAAGCACCACAAGCAGGCGATGCTAGAATCGTCAATCGATTGCCGAAAAGGTTGCAAAATGGGTGCTAGAGGAAGAAAGCATATCAATATGATTATTGATATGCCACTATGAGAAATTCGGTAGAAAACCTGAGTTGTGGAAGATTTATGGGCAAAGGGCGTTTCGGGGGCAATTATTAGAAGAATGCCAGAAGTGAGCTGTTGGCATAAGCTAGCTATACAAGGCTTACCTGGGCCCATTTATCCTCCCTTCGCGACAGAAAAGCAGTCGCTTAAGTAAGCCGCAGTCAAGGCCGCAATACCTTTATGAGAGACACTCAGAAACTGGGCCGTAACCGCCTCCGCGGAAGGAACAACGCAGCAGCAACCGGCAGGTCTTAGTGGATAGCTGGTAGCTCCGCGTTCGTTTTACCGACACGAATCCAGATAACGTAGGGCAAGGCGAAACTAAAGAAGCCTGGTGGGTGGTTGCCCTTGTTGGTATGCCAGACGTGCCCCTTTAGCCAGCCGCTATCATCGAGAAATGCGCAGTGGTCAAAGCTGGCGCTCTGCCGCCCACCCACTAGAAAATAGCAGAGGAAGCACCTAGACCAGCTGCAGTTGGCTAGCCGACTGTTCAGACTAAGCAGTCATCGGATATCTGCAGTGCTGCTGCTGCTGTTCCTGTAGCTTCTATAGCCGTTGGCCGTGCTACCGTGCAGATTAAAGGCATGCGCCATTGGTGTACCCGCTAAAATTATTGCAAGCGGGACTTGGCAGACAGACGGTGAGCCACAGCAGCTTTTTGCTTTCTTTTGGCAAGCCCAGCCTTGCTTTGTCTACGATTGCCTCAGATCGATAGATACGTGGTCTAACGTAAAACTTGAACGGTAAAAGTAAGCAACGGAAAGGCAGGGCAGATGTGAGAAATTCCGATGCACTCGAGGGTATGTGAGTCTGAGCGAAACTCAAATATGGTATACCATTTCTCTCTTCAACCATGTCAAATATGATGGGACCACGACGGCATAGAGAAGTATATACGGGGTTCTGATAGCCGTTTGTAAGTATCTACGCAGCAGTCTGCATTCGTATGTAGGCTATCACACTATAATTTTTGATGCCTCACTGGTTGGTTAGCTTTAGCGGCGACGTGTATGTGGTAATCTATAACAGAAGCCGACCTCCAAATCGGCGCACATGGGCTCTAAATTTAGCATTTGGAAATGTTCAGCATATCATATGTAACCGAGTTTTTTCTCACGGTCATCAGAATAGCGGAGGATAAAGTGGATAGGAAAAGCGCCCGGCATGCAACTTGGGTAAAAATTTAATTTTCTGAGTAATATGCCTTTGAAGCGAACGATGTTAAGGCTATTTTTTTAGCTTGTAACAGTCTCTTTGTGCTGTCATAGCGCTACTCCAGTGAGTGCGCTTCATCTTATCGGTGGAAGCGTGTGCGACAGTAGCTATACTGTCCCTCTCATATGTTTGTCTTAATTGGTACAATTTATTTAATGGTTGAAGTGCGGAAAGCTTTGCAGTTTGTTCAAGCTAATTTTGACGATGCTAAATCTATTAGAAGCAGGCGTTGTTCATTTTGCCAGTTATAATATCACTTGCAGGGAGATAAAACCTCGCACAAAATGATGGAATGATCGAGCTATACACCGCTGTTGATTTCGAGAAAAGAACCCTGTTTTTTACATCAGTTTCAACTATACTCTGACTTATACTCGTTTTATTGTCTCAATTTCCATATCAGGAGTCATTCCGAACGCTACCGGGTTCCGGCTTAGTACTCGACATAATCTTCTTTGTCTTCGCTGCAGCTTACAATTCAATGCCTGCGTACTTTTAACACAATTCAAGTTCGTGGCTTTCGCCTACAAGTGACGATATAGATGGCCTCTTATAGGACTTGTTGTCAGAACGACCGTACCTAAAGCGTTTTCTAACAAAGACAAACTGCGTGTTTTGTGTGCAGCTAAATCAGAACGTCGCACGCCAACTGACTTTGTACTTGTACGCTATAGAATAATCAGGTTTGATGAAAATGTATAAGATATGCTCGTTCTAACTCCGATTCTGCCATGTATGTTAGTTTGGTTTTGTAATAATTTGTGCCAAACATGTGATTTAAAGGTCATTCGCCAGCTTTACTATATTTACCCCTTTCCTTGGATATATCTGCCTGCTTCTTCTGGCTTATTCGAAGACAAAAAAAAATGTTTGAAGGTTTGAAGAAAGCTGCACCTAGAAGCCAAAATAGAATTTATATTACTCAGCGTACTTCGATGAGTTCTTGCATGGTTTGAGACCACCTGTGTGGCCAAAGAGTCAACAGCACTAAATTATGAATAAGTTGTATCTATCGCCATTTATGATAAATTTGTTTTATAAAAATGAAATAGATAATTCTGATACTTTGTAATGAATGTAACAACCAGTTAAGTATGTGGTCATTATCAGTTTTGCTTTATGCGACCATCAGCAAACATGACTGGTTGAACGAGCTGGCGATATTATCTTTGTCATAAGGTGCATGATAGTTACGAGATCATAAAAAAAAAACCTTGAAGTTGTGAAGTACAAGTCACTTTAGGATTTTCGGTATAAGACTCGCTTCCATGTCAAAAATAATCCTCGTCCATTTATAACCTGTATAGCTATTTACCGCGTCAATCTAGTATACTTCATAAGAATTTTTTAAAGTTGAGATTTTCCTCTTAATCATTAACTATAAATAACTCACAGAATCTTAAAGCTGTCGGTACATACAATTCGACTTAAATACTGATCGTACCTCTGAAATGAACGTCTAAACCTAGTATTGATCAAATGATGTCTCTGTTTTCAATGAATTAAAGTTGAGTCGTCAGCTGATGCATTGCTTTACAGTGGTCATCTTAATGATAACTACTTCGACTTTATCTAGGACGTTTGCACTCAAGATATTATTCGTTTCGGCTGGCTAGTTGAGTAATTAGGATTGGTGATAAAACAGGATTAGAGTAATGATAGTGTGTTACTTCCTTGCCGCCCCTTTATACAAGTTAGCAGAAGATGGCTGGTTTGAGCCTCGCTGGCTACAGGTCAAGTAGTTCAGCGTAGACCGAACGATGACCAGGAATTTTAGAAGTGTTTCATTAGGTGGAATCTGAAGCTTAACCAGTTAAAGCAGTAAATGTCGATGAATGAGTTAAGTCTTCTGGGGGCCTTGTCATCATTTGTAGCAGTATCCACCGTATCGTGAAAACCAACGAAGCTCAAGACTCTCGGATTGTGGCTTCAGGTATGATGATGGTAACACAAATGGTGCGTATAGTAACGGAGCATTTACGCATATAGTACTGCTGCCATTTACTACCGCATATATGCACAAGCCTGTACAGAACTCTAGGTTAAGAGATACGCTATCTGTTATGACATTCTATGTCTAACAATAATAGAATAGTAATGGGCTTGCAACTCATAGAGAGATCATAAGCCGCTACGATATGTAGAGACCCATTTTGCACGTCTATTGAGGCTCGGTATGCGGTGCATTGTTTTAGCAGCAAAGGAAGTAGATCAACTGGTCAAACCGTGACAGCTAGATTGTTTCCAATCTGCTTGCTATGAAAAAACTAGCTAGTGTTGTTACTGGATGACGCACTTTATTTTTCCGTCGCTTTCTCTTTCTAAGTATCTACTCATGTGCCGGACGCAAAAGCACCTTTGACCACCGCTGAGTGCTGCCACTTGAGCACCACCTGCATTAACGAAGATGAGGGTGCGCTTGGTCCTACCGGACTTTGTGCTTACAAAACTTATTCATACACTCATGTAAGCTTCTCATGCGCAGTAACAGAAATACGGTAGTTTAATGACTTCTTTTGTGCACTTAGCGGGAGCATGTGCTTTATGATTCATTGTTGCTGGGTTGATTCATTGTTTCTCGGCATCTTTTGCTTTATAGCTGCCGCTTTATCACAGATCCCCGCCAAATGATGATAATGAGATGTATAGCTGCTGCCCAGTACCACAGTTGTATATCTATATTGTGATATTCGTTGTCTTATACACACACGCATAGTTAGCCATATGAGACGACAGATGCCGCTTTCGTTTTGCTACCCCCTGTGCTACCACGCAGCCTCTACTGGTCTTTCGTTTTGAAGCTAATTTTCCTTATCTTATTTTTTCAAGTATTGGGAAAGGGTGCTACCAGCGAGGAAATTGATCATGTCGGCGATGTGGTCGGTGAAGATGTAGTAGAAAGGAAGGACAGGCAAGTGCTAATAGGTGTGGGGATACCAATGAGTGATTGTACGAGAGGAACTAGCAAGGTTCCATAATAGCGGTGAAGGGCACTTTGCCGCAGTCCTTCGCGTTAGTTTGCGACAGCGACGACAAGCAAGATGAATACCGATCGACAGTGAACAGCTGCGAAAGCTGAACTAAGGCTATGGAGGGATGGAAGGACTGAGGGAGAAGGCTGCGTCTTAACTCCACTTCCCCCAAGTGCCCATGTAGCCCAACGCCCATGCTCGTATTAGTCTGGGATGCAGGCTGGGAATAGGTGAGGAAGTAATATCTGCGTTTGGCGTGACGTGTACGCTGCACGTTAACGGCAGTCGCATGAAACTTAGGAGCAATTATTACATTGCATGGTCGCACGGGCAATAAGGCGGGGTTGAAGGCTGAGACAAGCATGCAGAGCAGCAGGCGCAAGGATGCGAAGAGAAAGTAAGCACGAAAAAGGCTACACGAAGCAGTCAGTTGCTGAAGCAACAAACATTGCGTGAGCGCATAGAGGAACACCGGAGTATTGAACAGTGGCTGCAACGGCAACATGAAGCAGCTGCTACGTGACGAGCAGAGCAGACGGTCAAGGCAAAATTGCTCAAGGCTACAGAACGGATCGGGAGAAAAACAAGTAAAAGGATAATGGGAATGATAGAAGGGAGAGTAAGGAAACGACGATTTTGGCAGGTCGGGCAACCGTTGACGGAAGTAAAGGAACTAGTATGGAAAAAATTGCGGATAATATCCCATACCGTTTCCCACTGCTTCTTTTTGCTTTTGCTTCTGATCTTATCACGTTACTACGTCCCTGAGCCATCGTCACTATCCCGATGCATCCCGCATGTGCTTGTCCCGTACGTACCTATCCCGAGTGTGATTTCTGCCTCATCGCTGCGGAAAGCGGTACACGCTACGTCAAGATATTATGCTCGCACGCATGCGAACGTACTGACTCACACAAAGCGAATGCATCTGTGCATATGACGACGAGTTCCCATCCTGCTCGAATTCTCTGACGATTTGCGAGCCTGAGAAGAACCTAGCAGATAAAACGGGAATAGCTGCTGTAACCGCTGCTAGCTTGAACTTCAGAGCAGATCTCGAGAGACTTACCGGTGATCTGCCACCAGGATGACGTAAGTTTGCAAGTCTATCGTAATTGTTGGCGATGTGCTACTAACTGTGACGATCTAATACTCCGCACCGCTTTGTTCCCATCATCACTGACGTATCAATGACGAGCAATTTTTGCAGAATAAGTACTATGTCGATCGAAAAAAGTGTCACTACGTTTGGAATGGATTTGCAGATGTCAGACTGCAAAAGGAACAAACGTTAAAGGATGGTAAAACAACGTTTACCCAAAAGACGTTTCTGCGTTAAATGGACGTTTTATCTGATGCATTCGACGATAAGGAACTGTTTGCATCCACATCAGATTCAAGATGCTTTATGTAAATGTCCGCATTGACGAGAACATTTCTCACACATTCTGTGCCTTTAAATCTTTATGATAGTAATGGGAAATCGTTTATAAATAACTAAAATAACAAAAACTTCCACAAACATATGTACGAGACGAAAACTTCTAAGTAAACGATGAGTCGCAACACCAAGTAAGCAGCTCTTTGGTTGCGTAATATTAGATCCACTATAGTTAAACCAGGGAATTTGGAATTTTTCCAAGGTGCCCTGGCCCACTTTTTTCCGTGCACTAAGTTAACTGTTTCCGTAATGGCCGTCGATAGGTGAAAAACAGACGCAACATTTGTTTTTCCTACTCCTCTTTGGGCTTTGGATAAATATTTTTCCACGAGAGTATCATTCAACCTTATAGTTAGCTACACGGCGAAAGTTATATATATATATAAAACGAGAGCGAGAGTGCTAACAGCGGTGAAGGCCACAGTTTCAGCGACATTAAATAAAGGAGAGCGTTTTTCTACTTTTAAGTAAAGCATGAGCAGTTTTCGGGATATGATAACGAAAATTAGGCGATGACAGAAAGATAAAAGAATAAACATTACGACATCTCCGTCTAATTTTACCTTAGGTGTTTCGCGTGGTATGAATTCGTGCGAAGTCAGGCAAATTTGCAGCCTGCCCAAAACAGAAAAAGGCGAAGGGCGACTACTGCTTTGCAAGACTGCTGCAGACAGTGAATATAGCGGGAAATATCTTAATGAAATTGAAATTTCATTCGCGCTCGTGTGTACTAGATAATTTAATAAGAATATAAAGGGGTTAACGAGAAAGGCTGTCGACATGAAGTGTCAACATTGCCGTTTCGTAGTCGACCATGGGCCTTTAGATTCGGCGCCCCGTTTGGGTTTATCTGCACAATCCCGCGACCCTGCTCGCCAACCAACAAGCTGATGAAGTCGGGAAGCTTCTAGGGAAGAGAGCTCAAAAGAGGACAGGACGAAATGGTAGACGTCAGGAGGATTGAGCGAAGGAAAACAAGAAAGCGAGAATTCAGTTGAGCAAAATTATTTTTGGCGCTATCTTCCCGTTGCTTTCCGCCATGTGGAGTATAGAGTGCACTTGTGTTCGATGCTCTCTCATCATTGTTGTTGCGTGGAGATATTTCTATGCGAGTTTTGTCGACCACTTGGTAGGTCCTTAAGGTTTCCGTTCTGTAGAGGCAAAGGCTTCTTCAATTCGTTTTAACTCATATATCTCTATTTATCCAGCATCTTTTCTCTGAGTCCTCAGTTTCAGTTGGCATCCCGCCACGTGAAACGCACGTACGTTTCGACGGCGAGGTCAGAAGCAGCTGTTATTACCCAGCTCGAAACGCGAACTGCGACCACAATATCCCTTCTCTCTTTGCCCCTTCTCATTGTCTGGCCATTCCGTTTGACTGTAGGCTTTTGTTATGTCTTCCACTTGCCAGACTGGCCAAAAAATTCAAGTGCAGACGACGATCTGGGTAATAGCATTATGTTTGTATGTATATACTCATTTGAAAATAACAACTCACTGGCTCTATATGTCCGACAACAGCAATATCGACCACGAAAATCTATTATTGATGTACATATACCACACAAGTATCTACTACTCTACCAGTACCCAGTAGCCCGAAAGGTATTCGAAACGGACATAGATCTAACATTACAAGACGTTCTTCGAGAAAATGTTGGTTTACTCTGCTTACGTAAGAACATGAGCGGTTTGAAAATAGACGTTAATTTATATATGCTTGTACATAAGCACTGCATAACATCGCTCGAGAAGAAATCTTCTCATTCCTGATACGTTTGTTTGGTGTGTTGTACCCTTACTCTCTAAAGACACCTAGGAGATCATGAAATGAACACTGGCGTATTCGAGTCCACCAATTTTTTTATCCTGAAACCGAGCGTCACGCCTATGATTCGACACATTTAGCTTAATGAAATTCCTACCTATTAACTATTTACAATAAATAGTTTATGCATCCAAAGGTACAAAAACGGGCTTTGTGCTGAATCTAAATTCACATGTGCGCGCTCGAAAACACTGCTGACTTGACCAGTTTTTAGTCTCTAGAGCACCCAAAAGCTTTTGAGACCTAATATTCTATCATTAAATATATATACAATAGACACAGCTAAAGGAATTAAAATGCATTACTCGAAGAAAAAGTGATAAGGACGACCAGACTATTGTAGATGTGGAAAGATTAAGCTTTACGATGTATGAACTAGAGAGAGAGTTTAATTTGTCCCTTTTGCAATTCTTCATAAATTGTCTGTTTCATCGAAAACTGCCCTATACGACCCCGTTGTTGCACTAATACTAGATGGATGCAGTAAAAAATACGCATATAGTTTGAAGCGCTTTTTACCCCTTCAACGACACAGGTGTATCTCTTACGTTATTGCTGTCGCCTCAGTCTATCGTACATCTTGTTCTGAAATTATCGACCAAAGCTGCACCGAGCTGTTCTTTTGTCGAGAACATCCGGCGTCGGCATAAAATGAAGGAAAAGCTAAAAGAGAGAATAAGAACGAACAGTCGAATCGCGAATCTCCCTTTGGGGAGTAGTTCAATATTGCTGCTACTGCGACTACTAGCACTAACTGACCGGGGATGGGCCTTGGGGTACGGCCAAGCATTCGATAGCTACTGTTGATACAGTCTTTCTGAGTGGCAATGGGTGAAAGGACCACCCAATTGCGCCTCCATATGCCCAGAGCTCTCTTCGTCCCCCTTTTCTGCACTAGCAGGCTAAAGTTGGATTCGCTCCTCGTCGGCAGGTTCTGTACAGCTTTTCCCAGTGGCTGCCGCCGCTATAAGGAAACAGAGTCCGCAAGTGAGACGCCTTCGTTGGTATCTAGGTTATTCGGAGCGGCGCTGGCATTACCAGCTCTAAGCCCACCGTAGACAGTGCTATGTCAGCGGTGCGTGTGGAAGTGTGCCTGGAGGTTCGTGTGCGAACGTTATCTGGTTTGGCCAGCGTCTGACTGGCTGGCCATTCCGAAAGAAAATTCTATGGACTCGACGTGGTCCTCTCTAACGATGCTTTCGACTGGCCACTAGCGATCATAGAACTGACCTGTGAAGGCAGAGGCGAAAAAAGAAGAGCTTAGTAGTAGAAGAGGGACATCGGGGGCAGCGGGGCTGGGATACTACCATCGCGGAAAAGGCAGAAGAGACGAGCAGCAATTGAGGCCAACTTTAAGGAGTGACTGAATGACTCACTCAAAACCTGGTTGTAGAATCAAGGCAGAGGGAGCGGTAGACGAAAACCATAGCGTTAGGTTAAGATGTGTACTAGTTATGGACAAGCACGCGCCTTGATCAAGCGCAGTTAGCTAGCCTTCAAACACAGTTTAAGACCGACTTTCCGGGAAACAGTTGGATCCTGAGAGGAGACAGCAACGACGAGAACGTTGGTTGCTAAATGATGGTGGCGACTTCAACCTCCAAAAGATGTTGAGAACGGCAGTGGTTGCCGTAACAGTAGAGTCGGCAGCGACAGCAACGGCAATGACTTCTCGGACGACTACGCCACTTCGGTTATCATGTGGTACGCCATGGTGTTGTGCCGGCCGCACGATGCTCTAAATCATTTTTTGTGTCAACACTAGCCTGTCCTGTGTGCTAAACAAAACCCCGACGCGAGAACATTGGGATCCTATGGTGACAAAGATCCATTCTTTCGACTTCACTCCCATCTTTCGCTACCTCTTGCTCGTTTTCCTTTGGCCGCTAACGATCGTTTCGTAACCGCAGTTCCTCCTCCCACTGGTAAAGAGCGGTTGGTCTCAAAGTTGTTTGAGCTAAATATTGTACGACGTAGGATCGATACTGCTGTTGTTTGTAGTGTCAATAACACTGGCTATCGGCTGCTGTGTCACAGAAGTAGGCCTGAGAGTTTACGCGACATTGTGCGTGCGTATGAGTGTGCAACTGTGAGGAGTGTAGGCACTCTTTCAAAACCATCGATAATGCCTATCCAATGCGCCTGTGAACGACTTTCCCTTGTAGGCGTCGCTGCCTGCCCAATTTTCGCCTCATGAAGAGATGGGGGAAGACTGTATACAATTTGATGCGATAAGTTTTTCTACTTCTAACGTTCAACTCTACCCCTCTTTCCTCCCATATACAGAGAATTGGGCGCCCTAACTTCTTTGTATACAACTGATATTGTATTGAAAAGTCTAGCCGCAAATATAGCCCAGTATCGCGCCCTTCCTAGCTAGCTTCAATAGACACACGCATTTCCGATACCAAAATAAATGGTTGGTGTTCAGAATAGATTCTAATGCTTCATTCCTGTTACAGGTACGATTCTTCCAAAGCAAGATGTCTATGAAGGGATCATTAAATACGCTATCAAAAACTTCGATAGTAAAACCCTCGAGGTAAACATGGTAACGAAACGATTGGATAGCGCGGACTATCTTCAAATCGTCACAGCTGGTAGGTGGTGTCTAATCAAAAGATCAGACAATAGAAATGTTTAGTTTCAGCGGGTAAACGCCATGGTCCAACGGGAAGTACATCTATTAGGTTTAGAAAATAGGTTCCCCTTGTATCTAAAACGATAATAAATACGGTTTTATCATTTATCTAGTCTTTTTTTGGTGATATGTTTTCTATTCATGTTTTTTCTAATTTTTTGGTTTTTAGTTTTGCTATTTGTATCGTTTTTCCAACACCAGTTTTAGCTCTTTTTTTAAATATCATTTAAATCCTTTATCAATTGAAATTTTTATTCTTTGCACCTATGTTTTTTTACTTTATAAATGTGACTTAATTTGGTAATAAATTGGGTAACGAAAACGATCTTTTTAGAACCACATAATCTCATTTCTTAAACTAATATTTCAGCAGAGACTATTCATAAAGTTGATAGCTCCTAGTAAGTAATCTTGAAAACTATAAACTGGATAGTAAAACCTACGAGTTTCTTATCACACAATATTCAGTATAAATCTAAGAATAATAGTTTTAGTAAGATTTCAGTATTTTCCATTCACGCCTGGACGATCAGGAACTAATACGGGTTATTTAATATCAGCATTGTGTGTGATATGATTGTCTGAAAGGGAATTCCGTCATACGTTTTTATTCGTTTCTTGTTGGTTCGCTAAAGGGCGGTCATCAAGGTCTCTATAAGGATAGTGGATGCAGCATTTGCGCCGCATTTGAGCAGCTAAAGGACTTTGCCAGCAGGTGGACTTTGCCTTTCATTGAATAGTTGGTTCGGGGCCTTATCGCTGGAGGAATCCGAGCACGAAGAAGTAAAAGGCCTGCTTGGCCTATTTGGCAGCCAGCGAAAGCGTTGGTCGTCATCAATGAGCTGCACGCCAGCTAGCCTTTCTGTCGATGGACCTCAGTCTGGACAGGAAGGATAGACAAGAGGGAGGTTGCTGGGTGAAGAAGGGGCGGGGGGGAGACGTTGCCAAAAGGAAAAACGGAGACCGCAGACCTAGTCACACTAGGGTAACGTCCATAAGTGGGACCGCGCTAGGAGCGGGGAATAGCGAGGCTGCAGGAATGGAGGCGGCACGTCTCTGGGTCGGTTCACTCGTCACCTGGGTCATCCGTGGCTTGACTAGAAAAATCTCTTTTAAAGTACTATATCAACACTCGGAGTCCTGTAGAGAAATGTTTTTTTACAGGCTTTCCTTGTTTTCCTTAGGTTTACTTGTCACGAACTATGAGACACACGCACAATTGACAGTCTTTGCAGTCAGCACTCAAGCCGAAGTTCACGGTTACGCTAGGCCGTTGCTGTCCTGTTAGAGACCCTGCCGCAATTCGACGGTAATACAACTACATGTTGTGTAGCTCCGCTTTCCCTATATGTCAAGCGTGCCGGTAGCATGCAGGTAAGCTGGAGCAGAGGTAGCTATACCAGGCTTACTATATGCTCTGTCCCATAATTTCTCAGTATCGTGGTTAGGCCAAGCAACCGACAGGCCGGGGTCTATCTAAGAATGAATCGAACCTAACCCAGCGACCGAACACCCCACACATATATCTATTGAGGGGAAGATCGGTCTAGCAATGCAACACCTTGCCGGAAGCGTAGTCATCGGAAGCTCGCAGAGAAAGTCACTGGGCCACCACACAACAAGGACGAAGAAGACCCGCTAAAGATGGGGAAACGAAAAGAAATAGAAAAGAGACACGAACCATCGAGAAGAACATTGTAACCAAGGGAAAAGTAGAAGCGCTACATTGGGTGAGAAAGCACTCTGCCAAGCCAAACGCTATCTCGGCTTTTCGGCAGCGGTCTTTCAAAGACCTCCGTATTCTAACAGGTGAGAATGCGGTGGTCGAACGAACGCTTTACCTATACTATTAACTAACTGTTTACCATATCTGTACGAACTGTTTCTACGGTGTAGCTAACATGCTGCGTTAGCTAAAGCAGAAATAACTGATAAGTAAGCCCAATATTTAAAATGTATAATTATGTATTGATTGTAAACTTTAATACAAGATGTAATTACGAATCATTTTTATATTCCGGGAAGGAACTGAGTATTTACTCCAGTTTGGAAAGTACAACACTATAATTTTTTCTCGAAAAATTTATTTGCTACGAATCTGAAAATTTTAAATATAGACGTGATGTTCTGCATAAACTAGCGTTGTCCTGCTTGAACTTATAGAAAGAAGCCTGAATGAATAGTTCGCTTTAGCTAACTGTTTAAAACTGTTTTATGTTAACGTGGAAATATCTGAGACACACAAAGACAATCATAATATTATCCTTGGGGTGTGCAAGCACGCTGACTGTGCAATACATTACCACCTATAATCATAAACTGCTATAATGCTTTCTATCTAGCCCGCAACAACTTCTGGTCATTAGCTAGCACCTATAGCTAAAGGCGCACACGGCTGAGTGTAATACCCATTGTAAGCTAAATATTACTCTTTCTCGGCCAGCGACCATGCGAATGGTACGTTCTGCATGCGCAGTGAAGCGGGACGATACTGCCTCCAAGGTTTTGCTGTTTCGTTGTGCCAGTACCGTCGTGAGAGCTCTCGAAGCCAAGAGATAACTTGTCGAGTCGCAGACGGAGAAGACAAGCTGTTGAGAGGCAGCCGAAGAGAACGGGGCCGTTTTGGGGGTGGTAATGCAAGCCTCGGGCTCTTGTCGTTTCGGTGAAGACCTTGCTGTTCCGGCTACTCGACAGGGTCATCATCAAGAAGAAGACTCAGAGAAGCTGGATCCGTTAACATAGACAGTTGGGTTTCGCTCAGTATTTGTGCAAATCGACAGAGTCGGAAGCCTAACCGCGATTACCGCATAAAGACCAGCAATAACAACTGCTATTCGCACTCGTACTAGAACAACGACGACGAAAACGTAAATTACGTCGAAGACACACAGCACTCAGACCACGCAATAACACGCCCACAGCAAATGGCATTCACTTAAAAAAAGCGTTAATCATGAAGACAACGAAGAGGCAATAGATAGAGGTGGGGTGTGTGGGGCCGGAAGGAACAAGCGACTCACATGAACAACTTACTTACTTTGTATATTTGTTATTACTAACGGCCCGCCCAGCAACTGATCGTATCTGCGCGGATATTGTTGTTATACTTAACTGTTGTTTGCATCGTTTTCGAGCTTTCTGGCCATGGCCTCGGTGTAAGTGGCTCAAGCAAAAATAAAGGTCAATTAAATCTTCAGGCTACGAGATTACTTGGTACCAGAGGGGATGCATACTTAGTAAACATCGTTGCCATTACAAGCAGGTAAACCTTGGCGTTCGTATTTTGAACGCCTGTTATGAAATTTCTGGCAACTAGTAATAGAACTTAATTATGTCAAAAAGAAGAATTTAGTGGAAACTTAACAGGCGCAGGAAGAAAAATCGAGATTTTATCCTGAAGCACTGTGGATGATATAATAATTGTGAATTAGAACACTCAAAATAACAGAATGTTCTTGAATCTACTTGAAGTTGTGGAGAGATAACAGTCTGGTTTAATACATGACTCGTACCGACAGCAAAGGGTGTTAGCAATGTCCAAGAACATGAGAGGTAAGCGAAGGTCGATCCTATGCTTACAGATGAACACTGAAAAAATCTGTCAAATCTTTTATCAAATGTGTCACACAGACAAATTTACTCTTCTTCACAGATGCCAACTATGTTCCAATTACAACTGTTCAGGTAAGGAAAACCGTATTGGATTAGTCTTCAGCGTCGCTTTTTACTTGCTAGGAAATTGCTAGTATTATTAGACATAGTCTAGCCCAGTGAAATCAACAATTTTCCATAAAAATGTCATCACTGCTGCTTCGCACTCATACTCATATCTTTGGCCATTATCCAGAGTTTTATGATGGAAAATGACGAATAGAAAGCTATACATGGGTTCGAATGCCGCAGGCTTTGCATCGCAGTGAATCCTCTTCACAAAATAATAATAATCTCATTCAATTTGCGCGTAACTCTGCCAATGAGTTGATAGTAGGACATGGTCATATCATTGGATCTTTCGATTTGCTTTACTGCAATACCGTTTCAGAATCGCTGTAGATATACTTCAATAGACCCTATTGAAACCAGGCTGAAATACTCATAGATGATATGACAACGAAGCCAGTTTTCATTGCTACTTTAACAAGAACGGTTGCTCTCGGCCAGATATTGTTGCTAAGCTATCTATTATAGTTCAGCGTAGTTCGATTGAAGCTGGTAGAACTGCAGGATCGATTTTTTTTTCTTTATCCTTTCAGCTTTGATCCAAAACTTAGTGCTTTTTAACACCTCGATCGAGGCGGTCATTTGTTTCTCTGCGAGAAGTCTCGTTTTTCTTATTAGGCATCAAAACAATACGATGATTTTGAGCTGCCGCGGAAGTGGCGTGTTGATCATCACCCGACCAGAACTAGTGCGCTACAACAACTACAGTAACAAAATTAGCTTAAGACGGATAATTACCAACAATTACTTCGTTTCGTCCTACGCCGTCCTAGTATTACTATATAACCATATACGCCACGGTATCACGTGGGTGTCGATGCCACCAAGAAGCACCGTGGCGATGGCTACAAACTTAAATACTCCAACGTAAAACCGAACAATATAAACGTAGAGACGATGACAGATGTGACTACCAGCTCAGAGCTCTATTATCTGTTACTTCGTTTCTAATTTAGCTTTTTTTGCTGTGCTTTTTCTGTGTTTTGCTATCATTCATTCTTCGTTATTGCTGTTACTGCTGCTTCGTTTGAAATCAGTGTGCCAGCTTATGAAGGAAGGCGTCCTAGCCTTCATCATTCCGCCGGATTCGCCGCCAGTAGTGCGTGACATGCTTACGTCGTACTCGTCGCATTTCCACATTCCAATCGTGAGTACTCAGTCGTTTAGTGGGCCTTCACCAGGAGTATCTAGCCGTTCTTCATTCTCAGCGTCAATATCGAATGCGGCTCGTGCCGTCGCGGACGGAAGCAGCGGGTCTGGCAGCTCGGCAACATCTAATTTGGGTATTAGCACATTCGTCCCATTAGCGGAAGCAGTGGCCGCCCTTTTGAGACGCTACAAATGGCAGCAGGTGGCCTACATCCACGATGATTCAGCTGCTCCGGATATTTTAGGTAAGTGGAGCAGTCTTAAAGTAGCTAATCAACTATTTATTCAATAGTATTACCTTTTTAGTAATAAATGAGAATAATAATAGCAAGGTGCTATCTAAACGATTAGAAGAATCATTTAGCTCTAACACTGATAAATTTTCTTTTTTCAAAAACATGTTCTTTTGATGATGAGACCGAGATGTATGCAGTAATATATACGGGCGCTTGTGAAAAAAAAGTGAACTAATTCCTTTTTCAAAGGAAATGGCAGGAAATCGCGTTTATTGAGATTTCCGTTTCTTTTCCGAAACAATCAACCTAGAACTATTTCTCTGGTGTACATACGCGCCTAGATATATGCGCAACTTCGAAGACACCGTAATCAGACTCGAACGGGTAAGACGGATGAGTGGGCGAAATGGCTGTGTTTTTTTTTATATAGCATCATAATCCCAGGCAATATCTTCAGAGCCCGGGGCGCTCAACATCCTTGTCATAGATGGGCAGATTGTCTCCATTTCGTAGACCCATCCAGTTTTTTCGCTTTCTCTTCGGCTTTCATTTTCTTTGTATGTCTGTATGTGCCCCCAGACATCCCCACTCTCTATTCGTTGCCCGTTTTTCTCAGCCTGCTGGCTTCTTCACGATTTCTGTTGACATCTGGCTTTTAGATGATTCGGTACGTACCCTTTTTGTTTATTCATCCTATGCTCGTTTGCCGCTTAAATTGACTAAAGTCGACCTGTTCAGGGTGTATACAGAGGAAAAGCGTATGGTGAAAGCTAATAGTGCCCACCCATTAGATCGAGTCCATAAGAAACTGCAAAAGGATTTCTGATAGTCCCAATATCCCCTTAAAGGAACGATGGACAAAAGAACGTACCGATAAATCGAAAGGAAAGGTCGACAAACCTAAGAATTAACGCAAGTGTCGCTCGCACATAAAAACTGGATTGGAAAAGGCAGAAAACACTGAAATACTCCTAGCTTGCAGTCGAATCACGATAATGCTGTTGACAGCAATATGAAAATGTCTAATATGGCTGACGGAACTGGCGAAAGGCCGGTTATTCGACGACAGGAAAATTGTTGAAACGGTCAGTGTCGTCAACTTATAGATATTCATATCGTTTAACTGTTTTATAAATTCACCTCAAGTGAGGCCGAGAAGCGAGCGATAAGAGCACCAGCTAGGAGCTACTCAGTAGGGGCAACTGCCGCAATGCAATAATCGTAACAGCTGCTGATGGTGTTACTCTTGATGCCGCTAGGGCGTTGGTTGAATTGCCGAAGCAATGAGCACCGAGTTAAATTTCAAGAATTGACCATTCGGAGAGCGAAGAAGAAACAAATTCGACAAGACGTGACTGACATTCGGACGAGGCCAAGGAAGTGATTTTTGCGTCCCCCACGCGGCCTGCTATTGTAGCCGGCGACTGGCTTTGGCCAGTTGGCTGGCTTGCCATTTGCCTCGACGGGTGGTCGCCGTCGGTCGACAGCAGCGGCTTGCGTTATCGGTCAATCTTGGTTCACTTGAGTTCATCTGGACAGAGCTAGGTTTGACAACTTGACTCGGGCCTAGTTCAGTCGGGTTCGACTCAGCGCTTCTTTACTAACTCTTTCTTTGATGAATGAGCGAGCCACGCCTACTGAGCATTTTCGTCTTCCCGCAGGACAAATGAAAGGGACGTGAAAACTCTGCAGGGAAGATGAGCTGGAATTAAAGTTGCCCTAGTCGAAATTCGAGAGCCAACCGTTTCATCGGCCTGATATAAAAAATACACGGCAGCGGAGAACGCATGAGGCAGAAGCTTCTATGTGGATCATACTCAGAGCCTATTTTATTCTACCCCCTTGAGTCCTGCTACCAACCAGCTTGCTGTAATACTAGTAGTAGAAATAATTCCCTACTTGGCTCCACGTCGGCCACGAAATACGTCATCTTTTATGACAAGCCGCTTAGCCCTGAACATAACGAGGCGGCCTGCGTGTGCTCGTTTCCAGTTTCGCTTTCCGGCTACCCAGAGGTGGTGGGGACGAGCGAACAGAGGCGAACGCAAATGGAGATAAGTACAACCGCCAGCGTTAGGGGGTTAGAGGCAGACGCACTCTGGAATTGTTCTATTCAGTGTATACGGGAAAAGATTGTCGGGCCCCCCCTACCACAGAGCCTCAGCCGTTTCATTCCACCACAGACCTGCAGGACTAACGCTAACGCGACTGAGCAATAAGCCAGAACGTGCCAGCTGGGCTGGTTTGGTTCATGCTCATCTTGACGGCCGGCTTGCTCAGCGCTCCGTGGATGCGGCCGCACGACCATAAAAGCCCTCACCACATCTGAGCGAGACGACCTTAGCTTATACGTTGCTATGCATGCAGGGAGGCGCATTTGGGTTCCTGTATTGGCTGTTCCGAGACTGACAAGCAGATGCGGAAGAAAGGGCGTAGGGAAGGGAGGTCAGGAAAAGAGAAGGGTGACGGATAAGATGTTAAGTACTGGCAGAAACGCTCGGCCTATCCTAAGCTAAGTACACTGTTGTGAGAAAGCGACTGACGTGATTGTACTCAGCAGTGTGACACGAATAATATCCTAAGTGTACTCATTCGAGTGTTCGTATGCATGTTTCTTTGCTGTGCGGCCTTTACAACGACAACAGAGGCTATTCAGAACTCCGGAGTAAAGGTTTCGATCGCGAAAAAGGTGAAAAGCGAGGCTGAGGCTAGCGATGCCGTTCTCGAGCTATCCTCGTTAGGAAGATTACGGCCGGATAACATCGAGAAAATCGTACTCAACGTAAATAAACCCAGTTTGATAAAGACTGTACTCACTGGAATGATTAGAGAGGTAAAAAGCTTCAAGAATCTCAACACGCAATTCATTCTGGCAAGTCTGGTAAGTCCTGAGACGATATAAGTAAGCCTATTGTATTGCTAAGTATGAAATAACTTACACATAGTAGAACGGGAACGTCTCTTATACGAATAAGACCTGTTTTACGTAATGATTGTTTTAGCCAATTAAGACAGGCCATGCCGTACAAAGCTTTACGAGACACGCCACAGTTGGCGACTGTCGACTGTAGTTGCAGATAGGTCGTTTAATTCACATATAATCGCCTTAATACGAACGCGATTCTCTGTTTCCACAGGTGACGGACGACTTCTGGCAGAGCATCCGGTTTCGTGATGCCGGTAGCAGTTTGAACGTGACCGCTTTCCGGCTCGTCGACTCTGAATTGCCACATGTCATGCGTTTCCATAAAAAAATGATGCAGAATCCCAACTACAGGTAGCATTTCACAGTAAGGGCAGCTTATGTTTACACAGCTGTCATATATAGCAGCGTAGGATAATTTTCGGGGTTACATGGATGTCCGGGTTCAAACTCTCAGTGGCATTTTGGTTAGCGTGCGTCCAGGTACATGATCCTTTTGCCCGCTCACGTCTGTTGGGTCATTGGCTCATTTAATACGAAGACCCGTTGGTCTTTGTAGCCACCTACCCGTTCAGCTACAAAACTTTTTTATTGTTCCATCTTTGAATACATATCTGTAAGTGAGCTGGTATGGCCATCTCCGCTCCATTGTGTTTGCCGCTCAATACATTTTCTCCTGATGGCAATCTATCTGTGCTCCATTTTTTTTCGTTTTCTTAAATACGACAAACTGCATTCGGAATAGCTCCCCAGTAGCTTATTAGGGTACATAAAGGATTGCATGAAGGGTTCTTCACATGGCTAAGCCCGACGTTCCTCCAGCTTAGCGTCGTTTGCTGCTAGGCGTCAACTTCACTAGCTGGATGACGTAATCGTAACAAAGCAACAGCTTATCGTTACTAACCGCGCGTTTGAGATTATTGCAAACCGCTCAGGTCAAAACAGGGTCGTACTAGGGAAGCGGACGAATGTTGCTAGACAATTAAGTATGCCTTCACATTTCAATAAAAGGGTTGACATTTCTTATTGCTCGCTTCTGTTGTAGAAAAGTGCGCTCAAAAACTGAGCTTGTCTCACAATGTTAGCTTACAAACAAAGGATGAGCTATACCTCCAAATTAAGTAAAATGTATAATTAAATGAAATCCGTATGTATTCGTGTTTTTGTATTTAAAATCTTAGGGACTCCTTTAAGAATCAAGGTACCGAGAGTTATCTTTTCCTCGACGCTGTTACGGCACTTCTTACTAATTACGATCGTGCCCTACAAGATAAACCGACGCTACTCGAAGCCTATCGACCGCAAGAAGATGGTTCTAAGGGAACTGTTGGTTTCAATTGTATGGATCAGTCACGCTTTTTCGAGCACGGCAAGGACCTCGCCTCCCTGCTGAAACAGGTGAGCTATTTCTTCGGATTAATTATTCTGCTGACCATTCGGCAGTAAGCTACCAAGGCCCGGAAACGTTCAACGAAACGGACAGTGGGACAACATTAATAGATTTAAAATATCGACGAATGATCAGAATAAAGATCATTGTTTGTTTTCGAACACTTACGCTGCAATCTTACAGATAAAACTTCCAGAAGGACAAACGGGCACAGTTGAATTTCTCGCCGATGGCAGTCGACTACAGCCTACTATCGCTGTGATCCACAGCTCACATGTTGGACACGTTAAGTTAGGAAGCTGGTCACCTAAAAAAGGCCTTATGCTGACCGACAAACCTGAAGCATTACCTCAAATCAAAGCTCCTGGTGCCATCACACCCAACAAAGAAATATCTGTCGGTGGAATACTCGTGAGTGCACTAGAAAGTTAGGTTAATTATATCAGAGAAATTCAATTTTTTTAAATACAATAGATATGCCATTGCGAGATTTCGAATGCTAAACGTACCTAAAATACGTTTTTTGACCAGAACAAAACGGAACCATGGGACAATATAAGTAAGCAGTATTACTTCAAATTTGTGTCTGAATAATATTACACATTATGATGTTGTGTTATTTGAACTTCGCCAGTGTTTAGCAGAGTTTTTGTGTTCTTTCTAATGTATTTCATGGAGGAATGCCATCAAACGCTTTCTTGCCAAATCCGTCAGTAAGTAAGCTTAACTTTGATCAAATGTTGAATTCATTTGTCCAGAGCTCCACAGCCATCGGCCCACGACAAATATTATTTTATTAGATTCTATCATATATAAACAACAGGACCTTTCTTAAGAGAGATTTTAAAAGTTTTGGAAGTAACTAGCCTGAATAGCAAGCGTCAACTCAATTATGTGAAAAGTCTCTGGCGTTCGCGTCTGTTGACCATAGTAGATACTGGATCTTTTAGATATTGCTTAAAGTGATCCTGTTATACTCAAAATTAGCTTGTTTGGGTAGA
This sequence comes from Varroa jacobsoni, assembly GCF_002532875.2. Classification (NCBI taxonomy): domain Eukaryota; kingdom Metazoa; phylum Arthropoda; class Arachnida; order Mesostigmata; family Varroidae; genus Varroa; species Varroa jacobsoni. The sequence goes on along the minus strand of NW_019214049.1, from coordinate 95,846 downwards.
TACTGCTTTGTTTCCAGCTTATTTTACGTATGGTCTAAAAACTAATTGACCTCTTACTCTATTGTTCGGCACCGATCGCCCAAGGAACGGGGTATTCAGAGAGCAATTTTTGAATTTATGAAAGTAATTCACGTATACGGTCACGTGCTTTACTAAGCGTCTAATTAGATGCACACTTGAATAATAGTACGGTGACGAAGAAAAATGATTGGTTTTGGTTCCATTTCTTCAATCAAACAGGAGTGCTTTCGCTTATTCTACAGTATCAGCTGTTTGACGCTAATATTTAGTCTCGGATTTAAAACAAATATGTCACACACTTCCAGATATTCCAAGTCGGACTTTTTCCAACAAACAAAACATCAATGTTTAATTTCACGTTACTGAATGAGTGTGAGCCCACCATGTGAACGTGTATATGAGTGAAATATTGGAAAATAATGACCTTCTGATTTAAGTTAGCTCGACAAATGAATCACAGCCAAAAGAAGCCGACGGTAGTTCGTCGCCAGGCTCTGGGTAGTTCACTTGGTCATATAGGCCTGCTCGTCGACTCTCTCTCTTTTTCTTCGAGTCCACCAGCTTCGTGCTTCCGACATACGGCGCTCTACTAGCGAAATCGAGTACAAAACAGTTGATAATTCCATTAATATTGAACCGCCGTGTCGTTTGCGTGTGTTGTTCACAGAGTCCACCATATCTGATGTTGAAGCGTGGAAGTGACGCCGACTTCACCGGCTTGATCCCTGAGCTGCTAGAAGCCCTCGCCAACGTAATGCCGTTCTCATATAAAATACATGCAGTGCCACGTGGGCAAGCCGGAGCACGCACTGACAATAACGCTTCGTGGACTGGACTTATATCCGAAGTAATCAACAAAGTTAGTATTTTTTTTTTATTATCTCAAGAAGCCAGGTAACGATTGTACTTCAACTTTTTCTATTCTCGTTTTGCCATTCTTTTCCAATGGTGCACCAGACCAGAGTTTGCCTTTCCTTGAAGTTCCATGGCTTCCGTTTAGCTCAAGAGAAGCCAATTTGGGGAATTCAAGGGAATATCACGTAGGTACTTCCGTAGGTCATTTACTTTACTTCCTCAAAGTATTGCTGATTTGCATGTTGGAAGCATGTAGATATATCTATGCTAACGGAATTGCAAAGTGTTGTTTTCCTATCACACTTGCAGAAAGTGGAGATTGCTATTGCGGACATTCCGTTGACTGCCGATCGGCAACAGCATGTCGAATATACCCAGCCTTTTCTTATGGATGATTTGTCCGTTGTCGTCTCACGAAAATCACAAGCGGGTAAGCAGAACTACACGCATTTGCTTAAATATACTGTAGCTTGAATCAATGATTTACAATATAACATCGACCTGTGTATAATGCATTTTAAATCTGGACGAGATGAGGGTGTATGCAGCACCGGAATATATGGACCGTAAGTGAAGAAAGAACGTTCAATTTTTTTTAATTAATTGGTTTTCTACGTAACCTAAGAAGACACAGTAGCGTACGTTCTTTACTGATTCTCGCACGCATAACATATATATATATATATATATATATATATATTATGAAGCACACACGATAATAGTAGTCTGCCCCCGCACGCAGTTACAGTAAGAGATATGACAGGCGGCACTTTAGTAGGGCAGCGAAATCGTAGCGGTTGCCAAAGCCAGAAATCACTCGGGTACAACGCTCGACAAGGCGCGGAAAAGCGAAATCGATCCCTTTTCGTCGTTTCCTTCACATGTCCATCGTCTTCTCCGTTGTCTTGAAATATACTTCCTATGCACAGGGGTACATACTTGTTGCTCCAACTATTCGTTTGTCCTCCCACGACCCGCCAATCACGAAGTCACCGACGCTTCCTCCACCGTGTCTAACCCACCAAATGGCAGATGTAATGGTGTACGCCTCATATGATCAAGGAACCGACGCTGCGCTGGATGCGAAATGCAGACTAACATTCAACTGCTTTTCAATGCTCCGAGAGGCCCCTGCTTCGTCCCACTGCATACCGGAAGTGAATGCCAGCAAAGCTGGAGGGAGCTCGAACCAGAAGCTACATGCAGGACGACGAGCGCACACTGCGTATACCGTATCAAACAAACTCAGAGTGACCCTGTATGTACACTTCTGAAAGGGATTGCGTTATAAAAACATCTTGAAGCTCTGCAATGTTTGTTTTTGATGATACAGTGCGCAGCGATTCGTTTTCATGAGCATGACGGCTATTGAACTACACAGTGTTGAATGTGGTGCGACTAAATCTTTCTAGTTTAACTCATAGTGGGGTAAATACTTACGATTCTTGCCCCATTATATCAGTGGTCTCAAAAAAACTACAACAACTTTAGTACTAGGTATTTTCTCCGAATTTTATCGTACTTATACAATGCGTTTAAAGCCTTTCTAATGTTCATTCCTTTTTAATCATTATTTAACGGCGATGGCTACTTGAGGGATTGGCTTAGCAGTGTTGACATATAGCCGCTTTGGCTCTTCTCTGCTGGCAAAAAATTGGTTCGAACTGGGCAAGAGCGGCAAGCGATACCATTGCATTATGAACGAATGTTTAAATGGCTGGCAAGTGAGGGTGCTACAGCTGCTACTATTACCGGTAGGACTACGTCTGATCAGAGCAGTACAACCGTGTTGACTCGAGCGAATAACGGGCGGCGGCTGTTATTGGCGCTGGACTGGCTGTCGCCAGAAATAGGCATGTGTCCTGTTCTATCGTCATCCTTGTCATCCATATATCACTCAGAGAGTGATGAAGGAACTACATTGGGCCGCCTCGTCGCCGTTTTGGAATAAGCTAGAGGAGACGCTACAGCTGTTCCATAGTAAGCCGCAGCAACGCCTGATATCGTCTTCCTACGCTACTATAGTACAAAATGGCACTGCACCGCAGCGTACTCCAGGATACGACCGATAGTGTATCCACACCTTTGCGCCGCACGCTTTCTCCCTTTTCCTCAACGTTCTATTCAACCCTCTCGCTGATGACCTAGTCGTAGACGGCCAGTGTAGACGTAACTCGAGCAATTTCACCGTTGCAGTTTCCATCGTCGTCTCGCAAATTGTGACGACGCGGCTGCAAGTAAAGTCTTCCTCGATCGCCAGCAGCATCCCGCGGCGTTTAAATCTGTATTATCCTCTTTCTCTCTATAATTCTTTGTCCCTTTCTGTCATCCTGCTTTGCCCTCAACGGCTTCTGACTTTTAATAAACTTGTAGCATACTTTAGCACAGAGTTTTTGGTCTCCCCATCTTTTATCAGCTCCACAAGCACAGATGGTGCAATACTGATAACGATAGAGCCGGAGTCGCAAAAAAATTGCTGAGCAAAGGAGCTAGGATAGATTGAAAGGCGTACAAGACTAGAGTGCAGAATGGTTCATGATCCGCGACAAGTGATTAATATTGCCTGACGATGCAGATACGTGTCGCAGTGGTAAAGGTAACTACTAAGATAACGACCAGCAAAGGTCTTGCTACGGCACGAGGCACTGATGTATTGCGGATACAAATACATCTGCCTACATGAGTAGTACTTCAATACTTTAACTCCGTCCAATAAAAACAACGATGCTTGATTTGGTTCCATAACGGTACCGCAATTTCTCTGCTGTTTGAATATACTTCCATAGGTTAAGTGATGCGTAAATGCCTGATCGTGTGCAGTAATGCATTTTGTTTTTGAGCTCTTGTATCGTTACTCTGTTCACTGTTAATCATGCGTACAATGCGCGGATAGGCTTCACCTATATATCACAAAGATAACGTTCACCGACTAATAATATGGGAAGCCTATAATATAGTAACGTTCATCGAGTAACATAGCAAGGAACCTAACTTTAGTGGATATCGCTTACTTCACTGGACAGACACATGGATACAGGCGGATCGGTTGACAAGTCTATAGTGGGACACCATGGCAAGCGATAAGGAATGTTACTTGGGCGAAACGAGGGACAATGAACAGACTCGCGAACGTCACCTGTTGCAAATGAGCGTTATTCAAGCCCTTGCTTTGCCTCGGCAGCGACAAGCATAGCCGTAAGGTTGACAGTAAAAAAGATGCCACTGGTGTTTGGAGTCGTCCAACAGACTATACCCTACATTACATAAAGGAAGCATTACGTTCTATTGACTGCCAACTGCTGGACGCTCTCCTCTCTAGTAAGCCGCTTTCGACCCCGTTACTTTCACGTTTTGTGTATCGCCATTGTCGCGGTCCACTTTATGTAAATACGGGTTGCTCATCTCCTAACGCACACATTCGCGCAGAGGTAGACAAGCTTCTCTCCTCTATTCGTTTAGGGCTCCAATCGTCTCCTGCGCGACCGCTTGCATGCTACTTCGTTCTACCATGGTAGTGCAAATTTATCGATGTTTACGTTCAAGAAAAATGAAGCAAGATACGAGAAGCGACGACACGACCCCTCGATTTTTTCTTATAAAAGGTATTTCTAGCAGGACAACGAACAAAAAAGAGCTCGAGGGCCGACAGCTCGAACTTATGGTTCAGGGTGCTACTACTAGCGATAGTGAAGAAGCTTGTCCCTCAACGTAGACCCGCGCAAACATATATATCTACCGAGACCTTCAAAAGTCTCCAGGCTGAAAATCGTAGCAATAGCAGAAGCAGCGACAGCAGGCTCAAAAGTAACAATAGACACAGCAACGTGCTGTATTTCGCAGGGTGGAGAAGTAAGCTACCCTTACCATACCATAGCTGTTGCACCAGCGGACGCAAGAAGCGGTAATATATTCTGGCCAGCAACGGCACTTCATTGAAATCGAAAACTTTTCGAGTGGTGGGCAACGGAAGGCAGGTGGAGGTGGAAGAAAATAGTAATGGGACTCGCAGTTCGGTCATTTCCAGAGTTGTCCCTACCAATAAAAGGGGTTTCGATAGGGCTTTCGCGTTATCCGACTACACTAGCTAACCTTTTAACCGTCACTGCTGCTAGAGCGACTCGCATTCTGTTCTCATACGTCCGGCACTTACGGGCTAAGATGGACGGGTCAATCTACGAGAATGGTTACTCACCGTTATTTGCCGCTGGTTTCTCCATTCCACACTTCCTTTGTTATTTCTATTCATTGTGCGATAAATGCTTCGCTTCCTACATCAGAGCAGCTTTACTCCTTTTTCAAAAAAAAATAGAGAGAAAGTAGTTGTCTCGGGAAGAATCGGTCGCCCACCAATTGAGTGGGTGTTTGATAACGGTTACTGTTCTCTTGACATTGACGAAGTGGATGTTAGAATTCAATAGTTAGGACGAGACGAAGAGGGCCCAAAAAGGATTTTGTTTCGTCAAACCACGGACAAAACACGAAGCACACACGGGAGGTCTCGCTCCGCACAAGAAAGGACAGACAGAGGTATCTAGACTAGGACTATGAAAAGGGTCACGGGCAGGAGAGAACCGTCGGTTTGCGGGAGTCGGAAGCTTGCCCTCGGTTTGATTCAATCTGTTTTACCCTTCTTCGGTTAACCGAACGATCTGTCTATCAACCTCACCATTCGTTCCTCTTTACTTCAACACTCTTTCTGTCGCATGGCTCCCGACGCTTTCCTGCCAACTGAACTGTTCCACGAGCCCTTCGTGTCAAGAGCTCATTCTGTCTTAGTGACTCACTGGCTCTTTACTTGCTCTCTCTGTCTCAACAACTTTCTCAGCCTGTCGAATAGCGAATGAGCCAAGCTGCAAAAGCTAGGAGGAAGAGCCAGCGGGTTTTACTAAGAACTGGGTGAATGGAGTAGACTGTTGACCGAACTGCGTACTAGACTCACTAAGGAGTCAAATCTTTGCAAGACGCCTAGCGACACTCGTTCGCTGTGTGTCAATGTCCAGAAGATGGCTAGGTGGTAACGAGGGGCGAAACGAAGCGAGAATAGATAATACTCACATCCTCCCGCTCATAACCGTACCAACAGCGGAGAGCGACGATAGAGGCACGACGACAAGTAACGGCTCAGTTAAAAAAAAGATATGACGAAACCAAATATCGTTTCATCATCAACAGAGAAAAAGATCCTGTATGAAACTTACGTGAGTATTTGCTTTGAGCGTATCTCCCATGTACGTCAAAAGTGCGAAACATTTTCAGAACAGTATTTGCGACTCGAACCTCAACTAACATAAATAATTATATTTATATATAACTACAGAGTGTTCTCTCGGCTGTTTTAGACACCTTCAAAAACTATCTGGTTTGGTTGGTTTACGCTATATTCGCCTAGTTTTAAGATTTCCTTAAGTTCCTTAAGTTTCTCGCTCACATAATTACTGGACAGAGACAAACGGACGTAAGAGACCTAAATTCCAAAAACGAATTCGCGCACGGGATGTTAAGTGTATCGCAATTGTCCAATATCGTTACCACAGAAGCACTCACAGAAATGGCCCTTATTAGATACGGACTAGAAAGTTTATAAGCATAATGTTAGCTATCGAACGCACAAAGGCTCATGTATAGAGTCAATCGTAAGTACAATTAACACATTCACTCCGTAGTATTACGTTCACCAGAGCTCAACACCAGAGGACCCGGTACACGAATTTATGGTGAAAAGTTTTTTAACTCAGGACCAAAAAGTTATCACCTACCAGTTACAAATTTTAATTATATATATATATATATATATGGTTTTAGCTGTAGACAAGAACGCTCAAAACTCACGTCTCAAAAATAAAAGCTTAGTAAATCATAAAGTTCATTGTACATACAATGTACAACCCTTTGATCAAATTTGCTGTTTTTACAGCCTCCCATGAAATATGCTTGACGTACCTCTGAGACTCCGAAATCACAGACTGGCTGGTCAGGATTTGCGTAAGTTCATGTGGCAGGGCCGCTTGCGCACTGTTCCACATAACGTGGACGTTTGTGTCACACAAAGTTCTTAAGAAAAAGCGGCAATCATCGCAAACTAAGGCAGATAGTGGGCGAACTACTCCTTGTGGCATCTGAGCTCGACTGATCGCTGATAATTGCTGACAGCAACTATGAGGCTCTGTACTCGAACCAACAGCTCTGTGAGGATACTAATACCAATAGACACCACTTCTATTTCGAGTATTGGCCGCGTTTTGTTACAGAAGAATTTTTTTACTTTTTTTTTTTTTTTTTGTTTAAGCGAGATGTCCAACTAATGCGGGAAAGCGTACAGAATTTGCGTCTGTTCATCGATTATACTGAATAGTCAATAAATTCCGAGTGACTCTAATGTCGAACGGCGAAATAAAGCTTTCTATGATGATGCCCACTTTTAAATTAAATGATATATGTTCGAGCACAGTCTAGAAGCTTAGTTGATTTAGTAAATCTGTGTAATGATTTTACGAGTACAATAAAAGCGAATTTATTGTATAATAATGGGTAACGCCTATGGTGATGGACTTCAGTGTTTTTGAGTAACTAAAACAGGCTGGTAGGGTAGGACGTTTGAGCCCTTGAACATTTCCCCACAATAACACATGATGCACGGTGTTATTATAATGTCTTCTGTCATCATGCTTAACTTCACATTTTTCCTGTTATCATATATGCAGTCGTTAAACTATGATTAAAATTCTTGGAGTTTGTCGCAGACAGATAAAGGGTCCATCGTATCTCATTTCCGGATTTGTTTTCAACGGATATTTCCGGATACCGAGAAATTATTTCGAACTAGCTACCTTATATTTGACCCTTCGTGACATACGCGTCCATAATTAAAAATGTAGCCCTTGTACGTACGAGTTAAAGTTGAGGCGGAACACTAAAGTCTCTTGGAATTGTCTTAATGATCGTATTGTATCAATGAAAGCACAAGCCGATGGAAAAAGACACTCATAATAACAGAATAATTCTAATAGGAATATGCAGCATTTCAATTATACATTTATTCTGTTTAATGTAGAGCTAAATGAGAGTTTTTGCAAGTATGATTTGTGACAGAATCCCATATATTTCCAACTTTTCTGATTACACGTAGAACCGTTTTATTCTAGTTTGCGATCTTAACGCTGTCCATAGTATCCGTTAGCTGGCTAGCAATACTGAACAGCCTAAAACGTAGCAAGCTGTACGTCCACTTCGGACGTATGGGGTACGAAGAGGTAAGTTGAAGACGGTAAGCTACATAGTTGAGTTAACATGTTTTCAATTGATCCTCTGTTGATTGCAGGTCGACCATCGCTTTCGATATGCTTCATAACTATCTTTTCTTGGCAATTGTGGCTATGCATACTAGGTGTGTTCTTCACATTTGTATTGCTTGCCTATCTCCTCAATCGACTCGTGTCACCCCAGGAAGAAGCTGACAGCTTTGGTCGTACGTTATGGCTTTCGGCTGGCTCATTCCTGTGCCGCTCTCCGGGCCCCGAGGGCAGGTTTGTAAAAAAAACACAGCGTTTTTTGGCGTGCATCGCATACATTGATGTATGCATATATTTCAAACCTGCCTAAAGCCAGTCATTCCATTTTTATATAGGCGAAGAATTGTTGTAATCCATTTCCCAGAACCAGCTGCAGACAAATTATGCCTACTCTATGCATATTTTATCGGTAACAGAACGACATATAAAAGAACACGTCGTAATCAAGCTAACAATGTTTTATTATTACTATTACTGTTACCTCGTAATCATAATGATAATAATTATTTTTGTTACTATCATGATATACTGGAAAACTTAAGAAGCGTTTATAATGCCGAGCGAACAAAACCCATATTGATGAAATCTGGTACATACCCAGCTAACGCCCATCGTTCCTGCCACGCAATTCCTGTTGTGGATCACCTCTTTCGCTCACTGCCGCTTTAATCATAATACAATTTCAAGCGAAGCTAGGCTTCCTAGTAAACCAGATTGTAATCTCGGAGCACATAGAACGTCTGCAGGAATTGACTGCACTTAAAGGTACCTGTTCTGTAATCGTAATCGTTCACTTAAAATCCGTCGTGATCATGTTTTCAGAGTGCTTAAGCGGTTAGAATTTTCAGCGAGATGTGCTTCCTTCCTGCTTTCACGATGACATTTTTGCTGGGCGAGAAATATTGCTGGTTTCGGGGCTGGCTGGGAGTAACAATCTGAGCATCCCGGTGCTTAACGTGTCTGCCGGCTAAAACTACAACAGATGAAAGAAAGCAGTAGGAAAAAGCTCCAAGGTCAAGGACTATTCTTTGAGGGGCCAAAGGTAGACACGGATCTGCACAGACCACCCAGAGGATGCGATGCAATTGTACCCGTAATGGGGCTGGTTCTCGGTAGCGAAGTTACCGTAATGACGGTAGTGGTCCGGCACAACAGACCCTGCTGGTCCGTCCACAAACGGTCCGCTAAAAGCTAGCATTCGCCTCTCTTTCTTCTTGTTTAAGCCGTCAAAGCGCCGATTTAGTTACAGCAGCAGCAGTGGTCGACATTGGCCTATTTGCATACACACTGCAGCGGCAAGCGCCAGTGCTACTCTTACGTTTAGCCCTTACTATCTAATGGCAGCGGTTCGACTAGTCGGGTCCAAGCGATTTCGCCAGTCCTCGTTGTTTCTATCCACGTTACATCCAATGAGGACGCTGCCGCCCGACCCGGCCAAGCGGTTGTAGTCTGGACTGCATTGGAAACGCGCAAAGCAAGCGATCTCTTATGTAAATACCAGATCAGATTGGCGGCGCCCCCTTCCCGGCGCTTGTATGCTTGGTTTAGTATGGACCACCCGGTAGAGCTAACAGCTCGACTATTAACCAGGTGGCTAGGGGAGTGTAGCTTGTAGGACAAACTTAGGGCTGAGCAAACCTTCAAGGGTTCTAAATGTACCACTGCTTCTGCTGGCGTCGCTACCTCCTCAGCTACGTTGGATGGCCGAGGTCACAATTAGCGCGCCCCCACTGCTGCCATCTCCAGTGTCTTTATAGTTGCAGGTCGGCCGGATGAGCAATTGGGCGTCCGGCCCCCCAGTTGCATCGCACCGATGCCAGGATGTCTACTTGGAGATAAGTCGACCGGCCACCTACTACCACTGCATGGTGCTCGCGGCACCTAGCTATTGATCTAACTGCTGTTACTGCCAGGCCCCGTTATCCTCTCAACTCCACATTGTCCATGAGGCCGCATGTAACAGCCGTTTCAGCACCCTATCCTCGCTCACACGCCCACGGCTACACAGTACCAATTTTCTGCTGCGGCCTTGCTCCGTTTCTTCTTCATAGAGTCACATCATCATGCGAACACTCCACGCGGCGCCCATTGGGGCCCATTAGTTGAATTAATATTTATTGCCTCGAAGACGCCAGCCCGTTCATTGGCAAATGCAGCCATCCGGCAGCTGGTATCTTTATCTCCCTTATTACCCAACACAACCGAACATCATTAACCACAAATAGAACTGACTAAAAGATATAGAGTATCAGTAGCCGCTGTGTTAGTTGGCCATATAGAAGTGTAGTTGATACGATTCGTTCTTAGTTGCACCGGTCTCTCCATCTTTCTCTTGACACTATGTCTCTAGCGCCACTTTTAGTTTTTCTGCGTTTCGTCTTCCATGGCACTGTTCGGTGAGCATCACGCACTAAGTTAACTTCGCTACGAGATCATCTCTGGCGAGCGCATTGGAATCATCTACAAGGAAAGTTTGATTTGTTTTGCTGCTGCAATTCAGTGGGGATATAAGAACTTACGAGTTGGGGACATGCCAGGGGCTATTGGCCTGATGGATCTGTCGTACTGCAGAGAGCGCCGGCAGGCTATTCAGCTTCGTCTAGATAGGCGTATTAAGAGAGGGGTAGAAATTGGTTAAAGAGCCTCTCCAGGCCGCAGACGTGAAGGTCGAGAAAATGATGTGAGCTTAATCGGTGGTTCCCTTGTGTATAGCATCCATCCCTTCTTGTCGTTTGGCCCTGCTTGCTTCGATGTCTACCAATAATAAATATCGACTGCGCCAAGCGATGACAGTGATAGCGAACTCCCGAGGATTTACCGATATAATCATGTACTATAGTGTCCCGAGGGGCTCTGGTTTTACTTAATAGTTTTACTATAATCTTAGTCTGTTTTCTAACCAACTAAGGAATACATGTGTAAATAAAGCACATACATGTTATTCGGATCGGGCGAGCCAAAATAACACTTAGGGACTGATGTCGATCCTCGGTTTCGATAACAGACCTACTACTTCGAAAACTTCAAGACACCTATGTTTGCCTAGGGTATTTCAAGTTGCTAACCTGAAAACGTACGAGAAGCAAGTGCTGATCGAGATAAGGGCTAAAGGTGGCAACAAACTACGGTAAACGAGACAAAGATTTACACAACCATTTACATATGGCATCGTTGTAATATGAAGATGCATCTTTCGCTCTTGCATACCTATATAAACATCCAATTTATCAGTCTTCTAGCATACTCAACTAGTAGTTACGTCTATATCTTATTCAGCTGACCCGCGTACATTTGTAATATAGGATTGACTTTATAAGGTTTTACACTTCTGGCAATATATCTATGCACAACTCTTACTTCTTGGAACTGCAAGTTAGCAAATCGATAGATAGTGTATAGAATACTCTATTTCATGGGCTTCCATTTCAGCTGGTCTCGTTGTACATAGTTACAACAACTTACTTCTGTTACAAATAAGTAGCGGTAACGGGTTTGTGACACTGTGAACGGAAAGAGACGCTTCAGAAAAAAATCAGCCAATCTAGTCATACTTCGATGTACTTTAACCGTAGATTAAACCCGTAATTCTGACAAGCAATTACTAACACATTTAGATACAAATCAAATATAATATATGGCTTTTTGTGAGCTTGTTGAAGCCAAGATACCACGTAATTAATTAGGGCAATAGAGCACATAGCTCAATGACATTTTACATACTCCTAGACCTTTGCAACCCCTTATAATGCAATATTGCTTACAAAAACAATATGTACCTAAACTTACTGAGCATAATGTTGTGCGATCTGAAAAAGTTACTGCAGACTAGAACATCTAAGAAAATGAACTTGCCTATAAACTAACTAAAAAGAAGCCATTACTTTACTACACGTCAGATCCAATAGGATAGGTATTTTCAAATTTGTCGAGAGTTTAGATCAGCTGCCTGGGAAGATGTCACTTTGTAGTTACGTAGCGCCAAATTTGAACTGACAATAGTTCCTTTGCTGCTACCTCAGTACTATAAATACCAAGAGGTCTCTTTTGTTGTTTATGCTGCTATACGTCTTAGCCTGACACCTTTGGAATACGAAGAGGCATAATGCATTAGACGACTCTAGTTTTTTTAGGTTTATATAATCCTATCACCTGTCACTATAATAGCATTTTAGATACCTATAACTTACGGATAATTACAGGGCATTTTTTTTTAAGATCACGTGTAGTTGCATCAGAAGCGAAGATGTAAAATTCTGGATTTACCTTACATCGCTGTAACCCTTGCCACCTTGTCCACTTTATGTTTAAATTATTTTCGATTGTCTACGTAAAGCATCGTGTATTTGGGGGAAGTAGTGCCATAAATTCAGGCGTTAAGGTAAGTTAGAAGTAAATAAGTTTTACAGATTTCATTTGAACTGTGAAGCATTGTTGCTCTATAAAGCGAAACTATTTTTCGTCACCTAGATCATCGCATTAACGTTTGTATTTAATACTAAAGTAGTGAGATTTTGCCTTATCAGTAATTTTTGACGCATAATGATTTTTTTTTTTATAATTGATTTTGACGCATTTATAATTGATTAAATGTTCGTCTTTGAGCTGATTGTAACTCGGTTTGGTCACATGGCCCATAATCTCGTATCAATAAGCTGATTTTGCGTATCTGCAAAGTAAACGTTTAAAAATTAGCTGAAAACGGGTTACTGTCGGACGGTTGAATTATGATAGTGGTTTTGAAAGGAATCGTGCGTATACATTTATCCTACAACAGCTAAATGTATGAAAGGGACCAATAAAGATTTGACTTTAATATATAATTTTATGCACCACCCTTTAATCCTGTGTGTGTGTGGTAATCCTAATGTGAGGCTTGAACATCAAACGCCTGCGTAAAACTTCAGCGAGAAGATACTAATGGCAGAATTTCGCGATATCGACACCGTGAATACCTCGAAAGACTAATGGCGTTCTTTAACTACCTACATTCTTTTTTACTGCCGGCGACTGGCCGAGCACTAGGTACAAGCAATAGGCCTGTTAATTAGGTGGCGAAAACAACGACGGACTAGACGTGGAAGCTAATAACAAAGGACTCATACGCCTGTTAGATATGTGGATTAAAAGATTTACCAGCAGGATAGCATAGATGCGTATGCAAGCAGTGATAGCATTAGCCGGGACAGAGCATGCCGCGTACTACGACCTGCCTCTCGTTTTTTATTAGGGTTTGCTGAATAACTCTAACGCAAGCCAAGCAGGTTTATTCAGGCAGAGCTGTCTGACTACTGCCACCGCCTCGATGAAGAGGGTATTCAGGCGAAGTTACTTCACTGTTCCCTGATCCTTCGGCAGGTTCTGATAGGGCGAGAGGGGAAGAATTTTTTAAAAGTTCACCCATATAGAATGGATAGCAGAAAAAAAATTGCTTACGACACGCTTGTAGAACAAGTATCGTTAAAAAGTGTTAGAATTAACACAGTTATGAGTGTAATTCACTAGGTGTATAATTCGCCTAGGCTTATCCCATACCATCGTGTAACAGGCGTTAATATCTGCAACCTAAGGTCGCATGTAGACTCGCATGACCTTCAGTATCAGAAGAGCGTATTAGTTGATTAAGTTTATTCAAGGATAACAACTAGATGATATAACTTCCGTGATAATTAGGTTTGTTATGCGTGACCAAGGTCAGTGTCTTGAATAACCTGTTATCTGATTTTAACTAGACGTAGCGGTATTTACAATGCAGTATTGGAAGCAACTGCTGATATCCGCTTGTTGGGTCAGTGATTATATGCGTGTATGTATGAAGGAATATAATTATTTTGATCATTGTACTTGCTCCGTTTTTCAGGTGCCGCGCATCACGCTTACTACTTTTATTCTGGTGGTTTTTTTTGGCAATGGTTACCGTTCTTTATGTATCCGCATTTGTGGCGATCGTGCAGACTGTTGTCTTCGGCTATGGGCCCGATGTGTTCACTATGAGGAAATTTGTCCAGGTAAAACTACCTAGCGATTCAGCGTAAACTATACATCAAAACTGGATTGCTTTTTACACTGCAGCTAGAAGATTACCATAAAAATAATCATGTCTATTACTATAGTTCTACTCGTTTTACTTATGAGACTAAAAATGGTGAGTAGGATTTTTATCTTTGACAGCAAGCAGAGAACGTTAATTTATCAATAGTAGCGTTACGATACGTCTGCGTAATCGTTTTCTAACGGGCTAATGTACTCGATGGGCTGTGCACGTTTGTAACGTACAAAGGATGCGGCAAGCGGTACTGTTGACATCGGCTACGTCAGAGACGTTGTTCCTGGTAAAGTTCTTAAGGTAAGTGGTAACTGAATCACTCGCCTGCCTTTAAGTCATTTGCTTCAATTTAGTTTCTCGACTTTAAGTGTCTCTAAAGAGGCAGCAATCAAGCACCTGTATAGATAAATGTCATTATCAGTATGTTCATCTCTTTTGTGAATTCTGTTTTAAGGTGTACGAATGCTCATCTATGTATTAGGCTATTTAGCAACTTACAATGACGTATATGTGTCTAAACTAGGTCAGGGATTGGTAGTAGCCTTTAATCGACCTATCTAATAGCAAATACATTGTACATCACAACACTTTCAGCCACTACAGATGCATGCACCGAACCGTCCGTAGAAGTCTGTCACTATTTCCATTTGAATCTAGGTCGGGTGTAATGTTCAGGACACGTTTCCGTTACCCTACGACATTATTATCCGGCCAACCCGTTCTAATTATACTTGTTGCAGCTTTCCTACTAGCATGTCTGAGACAAACTCACCGTACACATCGTGAGCACCCTATACCAGTTCGTTTATACTGCTTTAGAAGTTGTTTCATTTTGCTTTAATTATTTAAGTAACTTTGTTCAATAGTACTTTCATTGAGAGCTAATGGTGCTGACATGCTTCAACTTTATACAAAAAAAAAAAATAATTTCACGACCGCGCTTTAGTTATCTCGTTGCTCTGCAGCAGACGTCTAATCTCGTTAATCAATTATCGTGTTTGTATGAAATATCCGCAGCCGACTCTGAGGGCTTCTTTGCAACGGGCTTCAACATAACTGTTTTAAATGCGCAGGCGATACTTTGATGCAATTGGTAGGCCGTCCGTGGGCACGCAACGTATAAATATATGGGTCGCTTCCTCGTCAAAATAAAACGTTTACTTCTAGGACGGACATCGACGATCTTAATCCAATTTCATGCATTTTGTATTAAATCTAAAAATCAAAGCAACTGTTATCAAAGTGACAGCCCAGAGTACAAAGAAGTGATTTATATTTTAGGTATAAAATCGATTTTTTTACCATAATGTTTTCTACTCTAGAAAATCTACAAGACATAATCACAACTGTTCCTTACTCTAAAACGGCGGGATAGTCCACAGTCATAACAAGCTGCTAATGTTGATTGTCTGATCTACTTCCAATAAAAATTCCTAAAGGAACTTCACATTAGGTAACTGTGTGGAGAGTTATTAAGCAACAGCCTGATCACACCGATTCATTGACTCGCGTTATCAAGGAGACATTCGTGCATTTGCAAAGCAAATATTTGAAACGGGCTTTTTTTTTACAGCTTAGGAGTTAAATTTTAGCTGTAATCGCATTGGAAAGTGGTTAGGCCATATAGCCATGTCCATCAACGGTAACCTCTAGCACATATAAAATAATAGCTGGAATATCTGTATTTATTTAGAAACAGCCTTAAAAACAAAGCGTAAGGAAAAAATCCTAAGTCCGATGCTGCAACCTGCCGTTAGAGTCATATGCTGCCATCTAAGCTGTCTCCCTTTATAAAATTCGTTACCAATCGATGTATGAATCCATATCTACATATAAAATGCATGCCTCAACGAATGGTTTCCTTTGGTTAAAATACTATCATTCTTCTTTCATTTTTTCTGTTCTGATACGTTTTACGGAAGAACTATATGGCGTGAATGAGCGATGTTATACTAGATGTTCAACTATTACTTTTTGCTAAGGATTCCTCTATCGGGCTATAGACTTTCCGCCGTCATCGGTATTCCATCCTCCTTAACAAACCTTTGCCGAAAATGAGTCCCGGTGCTACACTTTCTCACTGTCTGTTTTTCCGAAGCGTACAGACATTTGTATATAAGCACTTAGACGGTACGTCTACAGTATATTTCTTTTTAATCTAAATAAACGAAATATAACATGCTGTAGCGGGTGTGGGCGAGTTGCTCTTCAGTAATACGCCGATGTAAAAAAAAACTGGGTTATGTCTCCAACCGCCTTCATCTGTTCAGCAACATTATTGACGACTAAATTCGGACTGCGAATATAATGCATCGCTCCACGTGTATAAATCTCAACATCGGTAAAGCAACGTATATTATACCTTATATAGTGGTGGTGCTTTCTGACTTCTAAGTCTAGGCGCCTGTCGTGGACGCGGAATTTTCCTGAAAGCAACTTACGAGACCAGAGAGATGATGGCTCCACTCCATAAGCGATAAACTACTTACGCCAAGCTTGCCGTATTTTGGCGTTGTCTTCGTCTAAGTGGAAACGCCGTTGACGAGCAAAGATGGTGCCTTGCAGTGACCTGTGGTCGACGTCACTCCAGTTGTGCCTAAATGGCTCTTCAGAGCCGTTAGCGTAACAAACCTGCCCTAAGGCTACTTCAGCGCATTACGCTGTCGGCGTCACGGAGAGTTAGCTAGCAACAAAAACATAGAATCTGCTCGACCCTGTCCAATCTAAATTGGCAAACTTATTATTGCGGTGCTGTTTTCTCCATCTTAGACTCCTCGATCAGGTGAATTCGCCACGATCTACTCGCGGATGCTGAGCAGCCCGCGTGGACGAGCTGTTCCATCGGTAGAGGATGGCGTACATGCGGTGTCTGCCAACTTCGCCTTTCTGGGTCTGCATTCACAGATCGAGCCATACCTCGATGATTGTTCCAAGCGTTCCTACGTCGTATCAGCCAACTTTGCACCATACTCGATAATGATGCCCAAAATGTCTCCGTATCGCGATATGTTTAATCAAGCAATCGAGAGGCTTCGGGAAGCCGGTATGTCTAAACTGCCCCATAAAAGGCTGCGTTTAGATTTGCTTATATTTTTGTTTAATTATTTTTTGCATACAGAGCTGCTATCTGAATACAGACAAAATACGTTATTTAACTTTGTTCACCGGTCATATCTAAAGTAAACGACACTATTTGTTGATAGATGTGATTGGTAACTTGTGAAGCGTATTCTGTTCAGCAACATAAACTACGTCATTTTTATTGAATGAAATACACTCCGAAAGTGTTATATAATTTAGGGATACTAGCATACATTTGGTTTTGTCAGAGGTAAAGGTCGATCCAATAACTAGTTGTAGCAATAGTACTAAATTTATAAATAATTATTGCCCTTCGTAGTACAATATTCTAAGCGCTTAATAGTTCATTAAATAAGCGCAGTGTCGTATAGCAGCATCAGTTACTAAGCCGCCATTCCCACATCGTTTTTCAAAGGTGAAGGGCTGACTGCGTGCAATTTAAATGTCGCGCATTCAAGGTAAACTGCCCATGAACTTCCTCGTGTTGCACGTTACTGTACAAAATTTTAACTAGCGACGCTCATTAGAATTCGTCGCCCGCCAAACACGTCAAACTTAGGCACGTTTTGCTTGAGCGCTTCATGTATATGTATCCACAGGCGTCTTAGCAGACCTTCGCGCTAAGTGGCTGGATGGTCGAGTGGCACGGTGCCTCGACGATAAGCCGAACCCAACCCCGTCACCACTCAAACTGTCGCCAGTCTTCGGAGTCTTCGCCTTCGTCATTCTGGGATTCGTGGTAGCTATGCTGCTTGGCGCTGTCGAATTTTCCCTTAAGCCAAGGCAGGAGACGGGGCATAGCAACAAAGCCGAAGTATGTAATGTAGGTACTGCTGGTGTAACTTACGGAGAGTAAGATTTAACCTGCCCGTTTTCAGTGTAGGGAAGCAAAATGTAGGTAGTAGAAAAAGCAGGGTTTCACACCTGTCTAGCGAACGGCCAGTTAATACGGCAAAGGACGATACACGTGCAAATCGGTTTCAGCGGGGGGTTTCGATTATGGCGGCAACAGGATACAGCGTTTCTTGTCAGGCTCATGTCTCACAAAAGCCATTATCCCGTTCTCCTATTCGCTGGGACTCGTTCATCTGGTAAAGCACAGCGTGTATTTTCTCCAAGAAATCGAAGATAAAGAGAACTTACATAACCGAACGTTTTGTCGCGTGAGCAAACTAGAAAAACTGTAATGTGTTGTCACCGATAGCACTACAGAGATATTTTCTGTAGCCAAAGGTTTGCTTGCAGGTTTGTTAGTTACGTGCGAGCCGTAGGACCGCCTGTCTTTGCTAAAATTGATCAAGTGCTGGCCATTAGTGCTGACAGACATTTTTTTTAATATTTTCAGACAAGCGCCGCACAAAAAGCGCTGTGGGACAAAAATGCGGACCAAGGTCTCCGACCATACACACCCAATGATCCTGCTTTAGTGAGTACTCTATTGGTCGATTTACAACCCTCCCACAATATAATCCTCAAATCATACCATCACTTCTACGAATACCTTAGGCTTCTTCTAAGGGACTAGTTTAGGGCTTGAGTAATAGGCAATTTTACTTAGAGTATTGCATGGCTCAGTTCAAGAGAGTCAGAGAGGGGAAAAGGGAGCGGTGGAAAGGAAAGAAACGCTGAGAGATCTTGCTGGTGCTGGCCGATGATACTTAAATCAGTGCTAGTGACCCCCCTCCCCGAAGGGATTCTTTAAGCTTTACAATCATATTCTCACACTTAGAATGGCTAACGAATATGAACGGAAATCGTTTTTGCTACTCACTTGCAGGGCAACGATGAGGAGCTGACTCTAAATCAGGGTCAACTGGTAAATGGCACCCCAAGGCAGGTTCGCGTCATGGTGTGGGGCTGACTTTCCGCATCGCAGCATTACTTTCCTATTTTGACTCCTGGGTGCCGCGTTCCACTGGAACCATTGGAGATGCAGTATGCGAGGAGTTTGCCATCCGTGCGGACAACTTAAGCTCAACAGCGTCTAGCCTTCCCTGAAACCCTCCTCCGACCGAAAACAGATCACATCTCGTTGGAAACAAAGCGGCTGGTTCCATCCAGGCCCTACTGCTGAAACACCCATCTTCATGTACCCATTATGACTAACTATAACCCAGCTCAGAAAACGCAAGGTGGCTCGACCATGCTCCTATTTCCTCTATTCTTTGCGATGCCCTTCAGAGCTTGATAAACCCTTAACCTAGCCACGCCCCATTCGCAAGCCAATTTCAGTGTTAACCACATAGCCACACACATTTTGGTCTGTCTTGGTAAAGTAATCGCCGAGTGGTGAGCATTATGGGTTGTCGGGATGTTTATCGACTTTTTTTGTGATCCCATGTATATACGCAGCAATAGTCGCAAAAACGAATGAGAAAGCAGCACTGCCAGTTGCGAAGCTGTGGCGGCTGAAACAACAGAGGCGGGCGGGAGATACAGAGAAAAGAAAGTAACAACTAACTCGGCAAATAAGAAATCATAACAATAATGCCATCACCTATAGTAGCGGTCGCAGTAGCAAAAGCCACAGCATCAGTAGCCTTCGCTGAGATGCTGAAGATTACAGCCGACATATATATGTCGTGTATTACTGTGCCGATTTGTTTCGAAGTCTACACGGCGCTTTATTTATACTGTTCAATTTTCGCTTTTATGGATCTAACGAAACATAAAAGCAAGAAGAGCAAAGATATGGGAGGGATGTGCGTGCGAGTGGCTAGAGAAACATAGAGAGTGAGCAGACAAACATTCGAGATAATGGACCGGGAGTTGAAGAACAGCAAGGGCGGTTGAGGAAAAATAGGCCTCACAGAGAAAGATGTGTAGACTAGTAAGCAACGAGGAGCGGATTCAAGAGAGCAGCACGGTGGAAGAGAGTGATAAATCATATAGTGCATCGTGCCGCGGCCTCAAGGATCCGGTGTTCCGTACAGCCCAACGCCCTACCGAATCTTGACTTTATGTCCAATGCCAGCTGGGTGCGGCACCGATGTCGCACACACACACATATATATATATATATATATAGCACTGACGGGGGGTAGATTTGCCAGGCGAAGCACGTATGCAGCTTTTAAATACTAGTCAAATTGACAGCGGTTCATTCGGGTCGGTTGTACGTTACTTCTTTGCCTCATAAGTACACGTCATTTCTCCCGCTAGCTGACCGCCGGGTTCGCTCGTCTGCTTACTTTCAGAGTATGATTTGCTCTTCGATGATACAGCAGGAAAAATACACAAGCAACAGTGACAATAGCACGCGCACGGTGTCACAAGCAGAGTCGGTCGCCAGCATCTGGCAAACTAGCATAGCCAGCAACAAATCATGGAAAAGAGGGCGCTGCTGTGTACCAGCAACTTTGACGTGCAGCGAATGAATCGATTCCGGCCGACCGGTTAACTAGTCGACTAGGAAGAGTCGGAAGCAGTTTGCAGCTATAACAAAGGACCATAGAGTAGGAAGAGCTTAGGGGAAAACAAGGTAGTCGAGGACAGCCGGTGCAAGTGGTATAGTTCACTGAGTAGCAAAGGCGGGACGATAGAAATGCCGGACAACACGACGCAGTAGATGATAGCAAGGCACCTAACATGTTTCCTCAACTTGATTGACTACGTGCACACTCCACCGATATACGGATCAAGATAATGGCCATATCCTCGGCACAGACACACGAACACGGAGATGGGCAGCGAGCGAAAGGAAGACGTGTGAGTCCACATGATGGCTGGGTCACAAACGGCCAACGACAGCGAAAGTGGTAGGGGTCTTGAAGAGCTTGGCTTGCGATTCGACGCACTACAACCTGCAAGTAAATATATATACATACGCACGGGTCGGAAAGCTGCGGCGGTTTCTGAATACAGATACAATTTTTTCTTAGAAACACCGCGCTAAGAAGGACCCAAGAATATGAAAGTGTATGTGAGAGAGAGGCGGGTTAAATGGATGAACGAATAAGTAGCAAGCGCTTGAATGTGTCGTGAAAAAAAAATACCAGAGCTTGTAGCTAAAGGAAAAGGAGAAACAGGGAATGGGCAGGGTGAGAAAACTAAGCAAACGATGCAAAGGCAGAAAAGAGATTTGTCCCTATCCTAAGATGCGTACGGGAACAATGCCGAGTTTATACACACATGCGTGCGTGCACGTACTGGCGAAAAACGGAGCGGTGTGGTCAGAAGATGATCGCAATGAATTTGTTAATTATGCTTTAGCTGTCAAACGCCTAAGAATATTACCACTGAGTCAACAATGGAGGCGCTAATTCCGAACGCAGCTAACAAAGGACAACAAAAGTCCGTGGGATTTGAAATGCTGGCGATTCGACCACTGTAGGAAAATCTGGAGATAACTGGAAAGCCAGGTTTGCCAAACATGTGACACAGTTAACGGATATAAACGAACTGATAAGAACCGTTCGTACTTTTCCCATAGCTCACTAATCGCTATAAGGCGGTTGATGATAATAATGATGATGCTGGTTATACGGCTGATGATGATGATGATAATTTTTATTATTTCAGAGCGCATATAGGGACAAGACGGCTCCTGGAATTTTTTTTGACGCGTCGACCTTTTCCTGTCACGAAAAAAGAAAACCATGGCTATTGCTTAAGCCGCGTTCGATAGAGGAGTGCTCAGACGAAGTATTTGTTTGTACGAGTTGAAGCAGCCAACTCCCCGGGGCCTACAACGTGGTATTAGCCATGACGAGTTCTCAATTATGAATGAAAAAACCAAAATGAGAAAATGAAAACAGGTACGCGTTTGATCTCAAAGCGGCACAGATGATCACGTCTTGGACTAATTACACTTGAGATGGAGGCTCGGTGGACTGTGTATTTTTCTATGCTGTGCGTGCGTGTGACTGGGAGTGATAACACTGTACATAAGTAAGATAAGTCGAATATTAAAGAAATAATAATCCCCGCGAATAAAGTTCTTTTTGTTCAACAATATTATGGGTAATTATTTAGATTAGATAGATTAAGATTTGAAATCACTTTCTCACCGTGAAACAGCGACACGATTAAAACGTCTAATGGAAATCTATGCACGTTCCAGTGTCCTTATTTGAAATAGTTGAAACAAGTCACGGCTAACCATACAACTTTAGTAGACCCAAGAACGTTACTCTGCCCAGTATGATGGAGAAGATACCCGTGTGGATGCAAAGAATGAACGAGTGACCCAACCCTTTGAATCTGGCTAGATAGCTATCTGGAATTATAAACAATATTTTAGGTTATTCATACAGAAATAACAGAGGTGTGAAGAAATACTTGTACGTCCACCGAGATTTTACTTGAAATATGTCTTATAGCATCCCTAAGTAACGTATATGAATTGTATCTCTACCCCGTTATAGCTGGTTTATTCCATGATAAGGAACTGAATTTTACGTGTACTCACAAGTTATGCGCAATTCAAAAAGTTAAAATTTCAATTTATTGAGTGTGCGCAAGCAAACACACCAGGTGTGACTATCGCTGAACGGCCTACGCGGTCAAATCGCGGTCATTCGAACAATTTCTTCAGGACCTCTAACCTGTCAGGCCATAATTCTAGGCGCGTGTACTATTCCCCTTCAGTACTTTCATCCGCCTCGAATTAGCGATCTAAACGTAATTATTGTATATATCCTACCATTTTCGAAGTATGGTTGTATTTATAGGTTCCAACGAACCTAACGATGTTCCTGAAAACGAAAAAAAAAATCTTTATGAAGTAAAAGGTATGATACTTTTCGCATAAAAAATATCATCCCCCAGAGTTGAACTCTTCCAGTCTATACAGCTTTTTTCACTTCTATTATTACTTGATAAACAACGAGCAATAGAATTCTCAAGCTAAAAATCTTCGTTTAGTTTAAGGATCAGTAATAAACCATAGTGGTAATGACGATTAGAATTGAAGGTAAAAATCTGGTCAGGCGTCTTGCTCAACGTACTCTCAGGGTTGCTCAGCAATTATCCATCCGCATTTTAGTAGACGTCTTAATACGTTACCCAGTAAGTACATAAATGGAACTAATTAACACCTAGCTGACATGACTCAAAATAAGAGAAGACAGTAAATGGAAACATTCACATCTTTGCTGGTATCAATCAGAGAAAAAATAACGACGTTCAAATGATCAAATAATTGTCAGAAGCAGAACCTGCCTTTAACAAATCTGATAAATATGAAATTAGACTGTCCTGAAAGGACAGGGTTGACGTTTCATATCGGTGGTACGCTCTGTGTTCCCTGGTTAGTGTAACTCCACAGACATACAACATATATAAGACTCGTTTGCCTGCCTCTCTTGCTGTGATAATCAGAAAGCAAGCGTTCTGTGTTTTCCAGTTGTTCCCCACTTGAGCTCAGTATTTTTTATCGTACAGCAGGACCAGAGCCCGTGGCCATTACGGTTAGGAAGCTACATTGTTACGAATACATTTTTTGCATCAATAACCCGTACTCATTTCCTCAGTTGAACATATCTCCTTGTAGTCCAATAAAAAGAGAAAGAAAATAATAGAAAACTATCAAAAGCTTTTTACGGATGACGATTTATCTTGGTAAATAGGATTATAGTTTTTCTATGTTACTTCGCAAGATCCTATGTGGATATATTGTGCTAAACGACAGTCCAGACTAATACATGATAACGGGTTAGGGTCAACAAAAGCTATAATAATAGAATTGCATCAGATACATCGTCTGTACGCTCGAGAAATAATTTCCTTTTTCGGATTACCGACACTGGCCGAACCATTAATTGGACACGATGACACGATAAAAGGATAATGAAGGGCATCGTTCTCGCGTCTATAGGGACAAAAGATGATGTGCGGCTTTCGGTATGTTCCTGTTCTACACATAAAACAGTCAAGCCGAGGAGGAAAAAAACGAGGACGTCGTCTACTTTCATAGGTTTTTCAACAGCGAGCTATGGACGCATGATTAGAAAAGTGCGCAGTTTCCAATAGCTTGGGGAAAACATCTACAGTCCTATAGCTATTGTACGGCACGCGGCAGTCGCTCGCGAAATGGCCTTTCGCAGCCCAACATGACTGCGTGTTTTGTTCTCGTATGTGGACGTACGATCATAGTATCCACAGTCCTGAAAGCACTAATCAAAGCCATATACGCCCCGTCTGTCAGATCAGTTAATCAGCAGCTATAGTCGGCATGTCATGGTGCAACGGTAATTTGTTTATCTACTAATCCTAGATAGTGTACAGCACAAATCGTCGTCTATCTACTGTCTATCGACGGTTCACCTCTGGCGCTGGCACACTACGTCTGCTATTGCTTTAGGCAATACTCAACGACGGATTCCGAAATGCAGCTCCGAAACTTTTAGTTCTCTATACAGGGGCTGTCTTAGTTGGTTAAAACGTAGCCGTTAGAAAGCAGATATGAGTGCCCGAATCGCAATCGTAAAAGTTACTTAATTACAGGACTCTGCCAATGAGTTGGGGGAGAGAGGGTGGTTCTACTCTCCAGCCCCGGTATATTTAATAGAAGCGGATTCAGTTAAGTGACGAACATGATTTTCTTGTTTTTTTCCTCTTGTATTATATTATTGTTACTATGTGTTCTATACCTTAAAAATACGTCAATGCGTGAGTGGCCTGAAGTGTGCGGCGAAGCGCGATCAATGCTGATTACCAAAATTAGCTGTTACACACGGCTTCGACAGTCTTCCAGTACCTTCTCGTTCTGCCATCGAGGAGCAGAATGTCAGGGCAAAAGTGCGGATGTTATTTGGTAGTTATTCGTGTCGAAACGAAGGTTTCCGTTAGCATGTGCGCTAAACCTATAATGCCCTCAAACGCCCTCTGCTTGAGGTAACGAAACATGCAACTCGCTAATAACCATCGCGATGCTTCCATCGTACATTCTCAGTAGCTTAACTCCGCAATCTCTCCTCAGCATAAGCGACAGCTCTGTTACCGACTGCAGTCTCGGCTACCGCTTTATCTCGTCTTACGTTCTGACAGTTGGGGGGGGGGGGGATACCCTAACTAGGCAACCATCCTCAATCACGTCAATGGAATTAATTATAACCATCACCACGTGTTGACACTGGGTTTGGTATTCCATTAATATATGATACACGCTCACGCATTGCCATATGATGGATAGAAATCCCTCGATCATCGGGCATCTGAAACTGGTAAGGGTGTTTAGATCTAACACGAAAAGTTGGCACAGAAGATCTACTGATAAAGCGCTAGCAGTAATGCGATGATTCGGAAGCAGGTCTAGGCAGGTTCGCGTAAGTGAGGATTAAAAATAATCTAAGTAACGAGCATAAAAAACTGCGTTTCTTGGAGCGGAGGATAGCGAAAGGGGTCCATTGAAGTTCTTTGTTTAGAGCAACCGCTTTCAAGGAAATGGTCAAATTAAAAAGCGATACATTCAAAGATGGCTCGTATAGCCGTTGGACTTACGTAATATAAGTTAAAAATAAGTAAACACTGATTTCTGTTCTTTCACATGGCAATTGGGTATGCCAAATATATATAAAGATCACCTTTTTTACAGTTAAAAATCGGTTTCGTAGAGCCTTTAGGTAGTCATACAGTGCGACTATTCCGGTATTTTTTTTCCTTATAGACTACTCTAATGCACGGAACTTCCGCTATCAACTCTTTATGGTCATATGAAGATCAGATGCGCAATTCGAAAGAATGTTTGCTAATGAGAAGGAAGCTGGATTAGAATTAGAAGAACTGAAGGGCACTACTTACTTGTTCCGATAATAATACCTAGCACACAACTGTATTGGATTCTCTAGCGAAAAGTACATGGGGAGCTTTTGGTAATAATGCGACGATGTTAGGTCTTTATAATCATACAGGGGCTTGTGCGTCTAAGCGGACAGGCAGGCAGGGGGCAGGCTGGCGGGCGTTCTGTTCCAAACGAATTGGTTATGGTAAGGACGAGCGGAAGTGAAATGGCGAAAAGGTGGAAAGAAAAGCGAGCGTTATGTAGCTGTAATAACAACAGCAAGTGATGAAAGAAATACAGAACTGTAGCAGCGGATACGGCATACATGAAGGAAGCCTTAGATGGTTCTTATAGCCAGCAAGTCATGCATCATTTGAGCCACACAGGGAAACTATCGATCAAGCGAGCTGCTGTTGCCAGCGTGGCCTTTCTAAACAGATCAAGGACCGCGCAGGACTGTATAGCAGTCTATACGCGACCTTAGTCTAAGCGTTGCCGACAAGCTTATGGATAGCGGCGGTTGGGAAATACATTGACTGAACGTTTGGTTCGTTCATATATCCGACTAACAATTAGCCACCAGTCGTATTGTTATTATCATTCCAACCCATTATTGAGGTTAGAGTTGTTCAGCTGGGCGCATAAATGCCGTTTGGCTTTAATGAGTTGATTTGTTGTCAGGAAACCAATTCCATAGTATATTCTATTTTGTGCCTAAAAAAGCTTACTTTACGAACACTGTGTTATCAATTGGATCTATTTGGGAAACTCTTGAATGTTTTTATTCAATGGCTGTGGTACGACCCATAATATCTATGCGTACGCATTGCGCATATCGATGCATGCGGCTAGGGGACGGCAATAATATGAGGGGAGTACTAGGGGCAGCAAGGGCACGTCATTTACCGTGCATGAGTGTACAGACTCGCAAAGTGCCTCACAGGCACTAACCGCTGTTACTTTGTCTATAAGCTTTTTATGTTGCGTTTTACGCATCCCTGCCAAGTGGCTAATGCAAGACACAACAGTAAACAAACCACGAGTTCACTATCTCAAGATTGCACTTGCAATCCCTTGGCCGCGTTCCGTACCCCCTATTGCCGAACGAAGTACCGGTACTAGCAATAGTTGCAATAGCATTTTTCGCCGACAAGCATTGCCTTACCTAAGCGGCATAGGTTGGCGACTAGCTAGATTTGATTGCCGAGACAATAGTTTACTATCTATCAAAAATGTTGTATTCACCAGGTCGTTCAGTATTCAGGCGACAAGTCTAGATTAAGATTCGAGCAGGACGGCGACTGCCTTATGTGAGCCGTTACTTTTGTTCTGCGAACGCAAGCGAAGCCAATCATGCAGTTACATACATTGCACGTGTCAACAACAACATCATCAACGTGCTTCTACTTAAAACTGCAAACATATTTCAAATATATCGCCCACTCACCTATTGTAGGTATTCATTGTTATCCATTCACGCGTTTCTTTCTTCATTGACTATTGATCCACGTTTGCTATTCAACGATGTAATGAAGGTGGAATGCGTTCTTAATAAGGGAACGTTTTTTAATTCTGCGATCCATATTTCGCCCGTGTCGCGTCC
This sequence comes from Varroa jacobsoni, assembly GCF_002532875.2. NCBI lineage: Eukaryota > Metazoa > Arthropoda > Arachnida > Mesostigmata > Varroidae > Varroa > Varroa jacobsoni. The sequence continues at coordinate 68,232 of NW_019214049.1, read as the reverse complement.
ATGTTGTTTTTTCCTCTTTTTAGTAAAATAGCTAAATTCTCCTTTTTGATTACCGATAATATTTGTTGCAGTAGTGCTAGGTAACCTAGGCTCTCGGTGGACCAAACGTAGTGGTCGTCCTAGTCGATTGCAATTACAGCCATCTGGGTTGCACATGAATTCACATTATCATCGGTAATTTCCTTTGTGGCATGACCCTGCGCATGTTTCTGTCTCTTCGGTAACTATCGTTGTTAAAAGACTGCACACCACCCTTCAGTACAGGGCGTTCTGCAGCCAATTTTTCTATTCGTTTTTTTTTCCCATATCCATTCGAAACTCCTGCCGAGCTGACCAGGATCACATCCAGGTGGTTTTAGAAACCAATATCGTCGGCCAGTGGAATCACGTCGTAAGAAAGCGGTTTCATAGTCGGTAGTCGGAAAGGTCGTGGGTAAAACGCGGCGCTGCTGCTTCTGCTCGAGATACTTAGGTCATTCAAATCATCGCTTGGCACCCGCTAAATTCTTCGCCAAGCGAACTGACCCAACTCCTTTATTCGTGTGCGCCCGCCGATGGGCTACCACACAGAAGTATACCAGGGGGCGACAAAAAAAGGAAGCGACAAGCGCAAAAACGAGAACTAAAGAGTGGTAGACGGCACTTGTCGTAGTAGAAGTAGTGGCAGTCGCATTATCAGCGGCATTAGGATGTCAACTCTGCTTCTGCTGTTTACCCGTTTGCTGATTGGCACTCGCCGCAACTCGAATGTCGTTGCCAGTTGCTTCTTGCCGATTGTCCAAACTGCCAACGCCGACAGTGAACTATGTGTGCGGGCGTCTTCAAGTGGTCTTCGCGTTTCCCTTTTGGATGGCAGCGGCGGTATCAATGACTGGGCCGAACGATGCGACGACGATGATTTCGGCGTTGCCAAGCGAAGGAATTGCTACCCAGGAGGACACTATTGCCTCTAGTCTTGCAACGATACACCATCCCAAAAACGGGTGGGCCCACCTGAGCAACGTGCCTGCATGAGCACTGCTGTGTAAAGCTGCATTAGGTGCGTCTGCTTACGAGGGGCCGACGAGAAGCGGACACGGCCGGCAAGGGAACGGAAGAGCAATTTTCTGCGCACTTAACTCCATTGAGGTCGGGCCGGAAGACTCGCACGGGCCATAGGCTCTAGCTCGCATCGGTAGTGTGGAGTTGGGTGGCAATAGAACGACCGAGTTGAAACCGACAGAGATCGCATTTGCGCTTTTGCTCGCGCTCACCTGTGATTGGTTCGCATGTGAAAATCGCGCTACAGTTATCGGTGCTGCAGCGGCTGCTGCTAAAGCGTACCAAGCGACCCACCGATCCGATCCGCGAGCAAGTGAGCCAGCCATTTGTGAAACTCTCACTGTCGTCCTGGACAGTTCCCAGGCACTGACGACGGTGGCAGTAGCTACTGATAGCAAACTGACTCCTCGTATTGCCTCCATCTTCGCCAATCCCCTCGTGCCTTTCGAGCCACAGGAGCTTCCAGTGAGCGACGCTTCGAAGCCATGTTCATTTCCAAAAACCGCTTGGGATTCCATCCAATCAGGCTGAAGACATCAGAAGAGGGCAGTCGCTTATACTGGTACTCGTATCTAAAATTCGTATCCGAAAAACCACTTCGCGAACTAAGCCAGTCGTCAAATGTCTTTGCAACGGACAAGGGCAATTTACCGAGATGGTCACTCCGTAAATTTGTTTTTAGTTGAAGCGTTTACAAGAAATGCAAGCAGACAACCAGCTAAAAATTATGGGTGCATACATATGCAGCCGATGATTAACAAGTTGAGCTTCCATATATTCAAATATGACTTTTGATGAACAACTTAATTTTTGCTGACACGTTTTTGGTAGATAGAAGTTACTATAAAAAAAAGTATAGAAAGTGACACTTATTGTATCAAAAAAACACTACTTTTCGTAGGTCTTCGATTCCTGAAAGATGTATGTATCAGCAAGCTCGGTGTTTCAATGTCAGCAACAAAACAGAAATTGCAAGGCATACTAATATTAAGAATATAATAGAATAAAAAAAAGCTCTAGTGGCACATTACAGAATTAAATGATGATTAAAAAAAATCTCAGGGCTTACTTCAGTATAAGACTGGGTTTCGGTATTGAGCGAAGACTCTGATAAAACAAATGAGGCAATGACAATTTGCTGACTCATACCGTTCGATTTTTTGTTTTTTAAACTTGGTTCCGCTTTCATAATTAAAAAATGCTAGAATAGCTATTATTGCCTTGGAAAAATGGTCCGTAAAAGTGGAATCTATGTTGGAAACATTCGACGAAGAGTAGGGTACGTAGGAGTAGATGGAGATCTAGCTTTTTCGGGCAAGTCCTAGAAAAGTCGCCTCGGGGCATTCGAAATCTTCTAGATTGTTCTTCATCAAAGGGAGCTGAATAGCACATAATATACATTCACAGTGTAAATTTTACTGAAAACTGCCACCTTCTACTTTTTCACGTCGTGGGATCTTCCGCGGACGATAATAATGCAATTCATTTCATATATTCGCTGTATTGGACTCTCGTTGGCCGACGTTGGACTCTCAAGTTGTAAGGACTTACTTCATTAGCCAGTTACCCTGTACTTGTCATGAGTAGGCTTTCAGGAACAGTCCTGAAGCCGTTTAGCGATCTCAGTCTAACTCTTGCATGTGATAAATGGCAAAAATCCTTTTCGCATTGTATGAAGTTAAATTCAAGGCCATATGAGGATTCACGAATAGAATGAAAGGTTTCAAACGCATGCCACTCGAAGCGAGAGTTTGGTAATTTAAACTATCTCATGAGTATTTTGTGTACTGAATACTGCTGATGCTTAACTAGGATAGGGGAATTCGTAAAGCGAACACGAAGTGTACAAATTTGTTTGTGATTATTTCGTAACTAAGAAGTTTTAAGCGGATTAGTTTGTTTTTACATTTATGGGTTATCTATTGGTTCGAACATTAACATAGGTCGCTAGACTTCTAAGTCTTATATGTTAGTATTTACTAAAGAATATTCAATCGTTTCGCTCGGTGCTTTCTTTCGTACGTAACCGATTAGAGGTCCAGCATTTAGCCATAATGCTTTTTTGTTAGCCAGTTTGCCTGGGCGAGCTGCATACGTCCAGTCAGAACGAGTAGCTCATACGAGTTTACTTTGAAAATTGTCTAAACAAAAACAAACTGCGACTTTGTTTTTCCGATGACCAGCCCTTTTTAATTCCCCATTCTGTTAACTGTATAGACGCTACTATTGCTCCGTTGTTCTTTGGGCCAGGGTTGTCTTGTTGTTGTATCTTTCTCCCCATTTTTGCCTGACTGCACGTCTCCCACTATGCATGCTCTCATGTTAACTCTCCTTTACTCAGTTCCAGCCTTCTCAAGTTAACAGCAGCGTCCGCGGCCTTTCCGTCCCCTTTTTTCTTGTTCTACTGAACTGGAAGCGTCCCGGAAAAGAGCAATCTTCTTTACATCTTTTGCTTATTCAGCTAATGATCGCTCTACCACATTAAAATCGATAGTAGTAGCAGCAGCAAGAGGGAAAGAGTACAGCCTGTGCAATCCTTTCGTCGTCGTCTGGGCTGTACGCGTTCTTTCGCTTGCCATAGCTGCTGCCGCAGTCTATGCTCATGCTTTGTACATCTTTGCCTCCTCTTTTTCTTCGTGCTTCTCTCCTTGGTTGTCGTAGCCGTCAACCCAGCTAGAGCTGCACCGGTTTAGCAGGCGAACGAACGTTCAGGAAAGGCCTGAACGGCACCTATCAAGACTTTTTGTTTCGTATTCCTCCACCCTCTGGTTCTTTGAATCGAATCCTCAACTCACAATCCGTGGCCCCTTTCTATTCTTGTGGAACCACGTAGGGGTATTTGTTTCTTTTTTTATCGTCTTTGTCCGTTGTCGTCCTTGCTGCTCTTCTTGTTTTTCCTTTCACTTCGCTTCGAATTTCACACCTTACGGCACTCGCCCTACGAAAGCTGCCAGGCTTGGGCCTAATTGCGGGCGCGTTTGTCCTGAATGCCGTGCATGTATGTGTATGCGTCCCTGCAAAAGGTCTGTGTTGGTGAGCATGTAATGACGGCGAAAGCGCAAAGAAAAAGCTCTGCAATGAAATGCCCCAGTCTATGATGCTACGAATCCTGCTACATGGACGGACGGCCATAGCTTGGTGGTGTATAAGAGCTTTTATACTCGCCAAAACAGACCCACTAATTTGGTTGCTCAGAGACGTGCAATCAATTCATTTGTATTTTACTTGGCCAACACGCAGCTGTACTAAGTCAGTTGAAACATTGTTTCGGAGCTAAACTGCATGCAAGTTTACTGCTATCCGATGGTCATCAGCGGAGAGTTGTTAAGCTACAGCGACTAGTAAATAAAAATAAGGCATTTGTGCGCTAAAGAAGGCACTGAGGAAAACAACGTGGTTGGGATACATATACTGGTGTTGGTGGTCTATAATGAGCGTACGAAAACCTCATATACTGTCAACCGGCCTGGCCTGAGACCTGCAGTTCGTAAGGTTCTGCTGACCTTAGGATACGAATCGTGGATGAAAAGATAGATAACGCAAGGCGTCCTTTCATTGTACGACAATAGCACGAGTGGCACACACCAAAACGCCACCTGCCGGCATGACGAACTAGTGTACCCAACGGTGACAATACAATGCACAGTGACGTTAAATATCCCCAACAGCATCAGAATTTTACTCGCTGTTCTCATCGTTTCGTTTATAGAGGGGAATGAAACGGAGTATACCTAAAATGGAATACATTTGAGATTGCTGACAATATAAGGCTGTTTAATTACGCTGTCATGCGTATCGATCCGTAGAGTTAGCCTATCAGTATAACAGAAAAGCCTTGCATGAAAAGCTTTGCGTGTGCATTTTTATTTGGCAACATGAGGCTAGAGCTAATATTGTCGATTTATGCGAACAAGATTTTTTTATTAACAAGGCGCACTTTGAATCGTTTGAAGGGTGTAGAAAATTGGCAGACTGAAGCTAAGCGGAAAGAGACTTGCCTTTATTTGCCTTAGTCTATAGCAAAGCTACGTCGTTGGGGAAAAATCTCAGTCACCGGTCAGATTGCTCCTGTACTATTGCCCTAGCATCGAGAATACCGTTTTGCCTATACATATCAATCTAATTCTCTCCGCACTAATATGTAAAACCCTTCTTTATAGAATAGAGATAATACCACAATACGTAAGCTCGCATCAAATGGAACTCGTTTCTTTCCACGTTCTACATATTTTGATTACTTGATAATGATAAAACGACTAGTGCTGCCTATGAAATGAACACAACGTTATTATACTTTTTACGACAACGTATAGCAGGCACATATTTTGCACCACCCTATGTCAACAAATAACTACGAACATGTCTACGATGTGATAGGTTTTACGAAAAAACATACGACTTCCATTGTAATTCTGTGCGGACCTTCATTTTCTGATAATGTTACCATTATTGCGGAGAGTTCTAGTCAATGTAGCCTCAGCCTTTTTCACCGGTAGCGAGTAACAACGCTCCTTGAAACTTCAAGGATTGTCATCTCGTGCGGACATGGCATTCAGTGTTTTTACTGCTTGCTGTGTTCTGTGTTATAAGTGAGTCGTTTACATTGTACTATTTTGTTCTAGAAGTAATTGACTATTCAGTAACCTATTGGGTTATGCACTAGAATTATTTTATCTACAGAAAGCCTAAAGAGTCAAAAGTAAAATGTGTGATAAAACAAAAAAACATATACATACAGACATATAAAAAAACAGCTAACACCGAGAAATTTATTCACTATTTGAAGTATCAAAATGGCTTCACAGCGAAATTTTATCTGATCAGGTAACACATTGCGCTCCCATCAAGGGTGATAACGCGGCTAGCTTAAGCTGATAAGTCGACAAAACATATAACGTAATTGATACTCAAATTTATCGACCCACATATATGGATAGATAAATCTGCATAGGTGTGTTGTGTGCTGGAAATCTCTAAACGTGGTTTTTCAACCGTTACCGTAAAAAAAAAAGTTACAACGGTCGGCCGGTATCACGGAAGGGTTCGTCACCGTTTATTAGTTTTAATATATGGCGCTTAGATATCCACGAGTGGAAGTCCACTATCGAAGTAAGAAGCTTGACTATGCCGTTTCAGTATGACTATCTCTGTCCGAAAATTACAAGTTATACGAATAGATGCTCTATGGAACGTTGCGAAAATTATATTCAACTGAAAACCTTCACGAAAGTAGTCTATTGTAATCCGAAAACGACTAAAAATCGTCATTTTTCAACTTAAGATTTACATCCTCGGTAGATAAAGAATTTTCATTTTGATTTATTTTTTCACCTATTTAACCTGGTGTTTCCTTTATCTAGTGTGGATGTTCCAAAGTTAAATTAACAACATTTAATCAAGTAAGTTATACGGGGTAGGGGGCGTGTAATCAAAACTGAATCTGTTAACCGATTCTGTCACATGGACTGGCGTCTTATTCATGTTAGGAAGTTCTAGCACGGAATTTGATACCGTAAAGTCTTCTCTGACATGAAGAACACTATGAGGATTCTATTCTTTACTTAATGTGGCGTCAGTTTTCTTGTTGTCCTTATTACGCGAAAAATAAACGCCTTTTCTGTAGCTATATAAGAACATTTGTTTAGCCTTCCGTTGCAGGCTTAAGAAACATCCGTTTGCGTCTTTATATCTATCAAAGGTATTGCAACAGTAGGCCTTCTACAATATCAGCCAGTACGTTCGGAAATTTCGTTCAAAAATTAATTAAACTTTTGCCAGATAAAATGTCTAGTATGTAATAGTGAGATAATAATAAGGTTGTTTAGAATGGGTAACCGGACATGTTTATCGGAGCTAATATCCAGCCTGACTTAACATTAATCCAACGGCTAACAGCCAGCTAAAATGCTGGACACTTAGTCCCTTAGGAGCAATCCCTCAGTCGGTTGGCTTGCCAAGAAACGCCGCCGGGTCGTCTCGTCGTTCAGTGTATCGCGCTCCTGCGACTTGTCGACGACGGTGGCTTCGAATTTGCACTGCAGTCGTACAGCATCTTCGACCCTCATTCTGCACTAAAAATATAAGTGAGTCCAAACAAGGCACCAGCTTAGAAAGTTCGACGGTCTCGCTCGAAAGAGCGGGGAAAATAATCTCGTCGTCTTTTTCTTTGGCAAAGAAAAAAGTACTTGACGCCCCTGTTAGTTGGAAGTGCTGATGAAACTAGTCGTACGAAAATAAAACACGGGAAAAGAATGGGTATGGGAAAATATGGGAAAAGGGGGGTTGGTGTTCGCGGGTCAGTTTGAGAGTTCTGGGCAGAAAAGGAGAACGGAATCGAACTAGCTGCGAGCACGAGCTAGCGCTGCTTCCAGTTACGGAATAGAGGGACATAGCAGAGACGAATAGGGCAGTCAAGGCCTCAGGGTCACTCTGATGGTAAGAAAAGGGGAATGAAGGTCTTGCAGGAAGGAACTTTTGATTTTTGAGGTGATTACGCTGAAAGAGCTCTCAGTGAGAAATAAGATTTTCCTGCTGCTTCTGCTGTTGTAGTCGCGGGTCGCGCTCTTTCGGCCTCTCTGGCCGTTGTTAGCCCCGGCGGCACTAGAAACGGGCGTCAAATCTAATCTAATCTTTAGACAAGCAGTGAATATAACTTAGAGACAGGGGATACATTGGCTTGTGACTCAAGTCAACGGTTATGAACAGAGGATAACGCTCGACTGACGGACCCTATGGATTCATAACAAACTGATACTTTTCATATTTTAGGAGTTTCCAAACTCCGCTGCGAAAGTGCGAGCAAGCCGACGTGGAGTCGGCGATGACAAAAACGAATGTAAGTCCACTTCGGAGACATGCATGTAGGGGTACTATAACTATGGAAATAGCGTATTTCGAGGAAGGAAAACTGAGGATTGCCTAATACTTTTCGATTTTCAGTAGAAAATACAGCTACGTAGATCGCAAGCTTAACCAGCTTACTAAATAGGTGGCCTTCTAAACAAAAAGATTACTTAAAGATGAGCGCTTGAGATATAAATACATGTTTGCTTGAACTTCTAGCATTATCTTGCGAAGTATTTCTAATTATTTTGAGCGCACTGATTTTAAGATTATATTGTCTTATTTAAGATATTTTAAGATTATAGTGTCGCTTATATAAGTTATGCGTTGATAATTAAATGTAAGTTTTTAATGCCAAGTTCCGGTTTATTGATTTTATTTATTAACGATCTTATGACTACCTTCCTATTTTTAGAACTCCTTAAAGGTGCACTGCTGACAGGGCATTTAGAAATACGTTTCAGCGTGGTTATAGGAGTCAATATTAACAAACAAAATGAATGCATTTTCAATAGTTGAGCAGTGTTCACTAGAAGAATACGTTGAAGAAGTTTCGCAAATTTGGATGGGGCTACGAAAAACAGATTGCCGAGTAACTTGTAGGACGATCTATAAGCGAATGATGCTAAAGTTGCTCCTGCATTTTCCCTAGTTTATCGTTGAATCATTAGAGGTAAAATTTAACTGCTTGTGATGACTCCCAAAGGCTCCTACAAAGTTATAAAATTATTTTGTTTTTTTAGTAGACAAAACAAAAAAAGCGCTCCCAACTGGTAGGCGATTTGTCTTTTAGTTACCAACAGTAGCTTTAAGTTAGCATACGAAATCAGTAGCACAAGGCAAATTAGGATCGTGCTAAAATAATACCCTCGCCATAGATGATCTATTCATTTTATAAGGTTTAAATGTTTAATATAGTTATCGATCCTCGCGCCATAAAATCTCTAGCTCTAAGATAAAGGGTTTCTCAACGGTCGACGTTAATCACTAAGGCCTGTATACATATTATATATTAGGGCTTGTTTTGATAGCATGCTAATTTTTTAGCTACAAATTGAAGTCTATGTCGTTCTGCCAAACATCACCCACGAATATGTGTGTTGACGTGGCAACTGCTGCGTCAATAGAAAAACTGATCAAGATATATTTGCTTTGGGTTTTGGCCCGATATGCGCGTCAATGCACCTGCGCAGACGTAAATGGCAGGCTTCCAACATGAATAACATGATATTCATTCATGTATAGTATCAAGAATGAATTGTTTAAAGCATCTTCCGCTATAGCTAGCAAACAAACAGTGCGTCAAGTTACCTATCGGTCTACTTAAACTAGTAGTACATCCAGATAGACTTCTATCTTACAGTACATCTTTTCCATGATACACGACTCCTGTATCCTCCTGGAATTTTTTAAATAGATGCTTCTTTAATTACTATTATATTATTATTTTAAGTGTTTGAAGCGGCGATGCTGACGACGACAAAGGGTCGACACTGATGATAAATTCTTATATTGTTTTTAAGATCTTTTCGAAATTTGTACGGTAGCGACATATATTTTCGCGACTAGATCTTCTTGTGAGTCAATGGGAATTATGGGTAAAACGAGCCTGAATGTGCTCGTGAGAAGGAGACTTTTTGACCTGTCAGCATAGGCGATCCTAGCGGGCACGCCTCCGGCTCCCCGCAGCTAACTAGTCGAAATTTCAACCTCGTGTCGTATCACATCGTCAACGTCTTCAAGCGCTTCATCCCGTTCCGTGTTCGTAATGCCCGACAGGTGATGCTTAGCAATTCCGACAAAGCATTGTCGAAGAAAGAAGAGCATCTAGTCTTTTCGATACATGCGTAGTCTTTGCTATCCCGATCAAAACATTAGCTGTTACGCAGTCGCATACAATTCTCAATACTATTTGCCAGAATTAACAATGTATCACCTTCGCACGAATATCAACTTTGGGCGATAAAATGTGTACCACCGCTTTGTGGTCACGATGGGTAGCGATGTGTTGTTCTTTAAACGCCGAACCCATCACCCAATTGACCCAGGGTTTTGGAACTTCACCTTTTATGAAGATAGGTGTCGGCTTAGATTAAAAAACGTTCTCCCTGTAGAGATACATATAGAGATAATGGCAGTAGTTTTAGCTACATCAAATCAAAAACATATCGTCTGCTTTAGAGCGAGTTTTAAAGATAATACTAGAACATTCACAGATATGATCCTTCTTTGTAAACTGCTAAGGAAAATGAGGTGAGGTGGGACTAGCCAGCTACATCCGATTTGCTAAAGGCGTAGCTTCTACAAATATATTTTGGCTATTTGCTTTTTCCATATGTGGGTATATTACAAAAAATGCCTTAAACTTCTAAAGCATCGCATCTCCTTGGAACCGTAAGGCGACGCTTTGTAAAGCCACGACAGCGCCTGCCAGCTTGCACTAAACCTAATAAACATGAATAAATACATACGCATGTACTCTGACCGTAATAATGTTTACCAAGACTATAAATTTAATTTATTCTACAAAAAAAATGAGTATATTTGGAAAATATATGCTTCCTAGGTGACAACGTATTACTAGCTATAACCTACATGTAGAGCCTTACAAGACCGACAGGGGGCAACCCGTCTTAGTTTTAAGCCTTTGATAAGAGCTGCGCGTCTTTCGAGAAAAAGGATACGCGCAATTGGAGTAGAAGGAGAAATCTGGTGAGCTGACATTCTGTTTGTTTTCCTAAATGGCTTCAAGGATCGATGCAATCACCAAAAAAAAAGGTTCGTTAAAATTGTCGGCGTCCACCTAAGCCAAATAGCCTTTCAAAATAGTGTGTTGCATTAAGGTTGGAAACGTTTTCTTTTTTTTTTTTTTTCGAAAATTATGCCTTGATGTTTTTAAATGCTTATCCATTTGAAGAAAGGAAATATGGCCAACTTTATCGACGCTAAAGCATATCTTCTCTAGTTCAAAGAACAAATCTTCGTTCTATTCGAGAGACGTTGACTTTCTTAGGTTCGTAAAATAAAAAGATCATTGGTGCGCAAAGAAAAGCTATGTTATTACCCTCGTCTACGGCCACGGTCCCACAGAGCACTCCACCTAAAGCTCTTAGCCGATCTAACCACTTGTAAACCTCTGTCGGCCCTCAAAGATTATGATTGTTTCTAACATGCGGACAACGTTTTTCGTTAGCAAGAGAACTGTAATTAATAGCTGAAGATATAAAACAGAGCAAGGTAAGGTTACTCCTCACGAAGCTCCACACTAAGTTAGACATTGGACCTTAACGCCGCATCTAGTGGGAGCAATGTGTATAGACAGAATGGAATATCTTTAAAAGTAAGCTATCCAGAGTTAAAGAGTTAAAACGGATACCAATGGGTATAAAGACGATACTATACGTGCCGTCGTTCAAAGGGCGGGTTTCGATCCAATTTCGTTAACCTGATCCGATCCCCTATCTCGCAAAATACTAGGAGCTCAGTCATTTTTTTTATGAAACAACCGTTTAAATCCTTTTAAAACGCTCGCAACTTCGGCAAGCTATACTTAACGTTTTTCGAAAAAGATTTCGATTAGAGTAGATTCAATGGTTGCGGACCTTATACTCTGTTAACTTGAAAAAGCGACAATTTCCTAAGGTTAAAGGTAAATACATTTCTATGATTTTGCGTCATCCAGCACGTAATTCTTCTCAAGCAAAGAGGCCAGGTGGCAACAAATGGACATGTATCATCAAGTTGTCGTACAAACAAGTGCTGCGGTATCTACTATATCTCCTGTGGTTATTGGAAGAATAGTGGTCAATATGATTCGACAAAGTATGTATCCCTCTGTAAAATGAAAAAAATAATTTTACTGAGAAGGCCTTTAGACCGAGTAGATTATACTATTCAAACCTTTGGCGGAAAATATGCTTCGTTAGAAACGCGCAGCAATAGACTAGTTCAGTTATATCGTTTAGTACAAATCGATAATTGACAGTGTAACGATGTAATGCGTAGAAAGAAAAAACTAGACACACACCATAAGATACGTATGACTCTAACGTCTTTGTAAAGATTCTGGAGACATACGATACTGAAAAATAATAGGCCTAGGAAGTTAGCTATTTGAGCTATGGCAGTCGGGAAACGAAATATCCAAGATGCTAACAAACCTTACCGCTCATTTTCTTACTGCCAAGGCCAAGGAACAGCCTTGTCTCGGATCAAGTAATTTTGTTTAATCCTCACCTTGCATGAACTTGAAGGCTATCTATCTTCGCAATTGAGAGCTTTTTGAAGATATCGCTAATTGAAGAAGACAAGCTCGAAAATATCATCGAATATTAGATTTTGTGTGCAATGTGTTCTTTTGAAATGATTCTACCTTCCATTATCCTGTATAACTTAAGTAATACGGATGCTATCGCGAACCCTGACTAAACTCCATATGTCAAGCTTGCTTATGTTCGTACATGAGAGTTGTTTGTAGTGGTTATAAAAGTATACCGTACAATAGTCGGTGAATCAAACATAATATTTAATAAATTGCTAGTTGTTTGAGATCCCCGTCCATCTACTGAAAGCGTAGTTAACGTGTTTCTAGCCGACAGCATGTCGTTGGTGGTATGTCTTTCAATTCACATTCTCTTTATAAAAGGACCGTGCAACTGCTTCTAAGTCAGTCGCGTCTTTAATAAAAACCGTACTACTCTTGGTCCGTGTTTTTGCTCGGCTTATGTTACAGTTGTATAAATTCTTCTGCAATTTCCCTAGTGTGCCCATCATAGCAGTTACAAACCGAACGATTCTCAGTGATAGGATGCCTGTATCAGCCCGAACACAAATCGCCAAGGCCTGATCTTTTAACATGATGTATCTACGAGAGCGCTATAGGGTTGCTAATTTCTATAGGAGTCTTTCGGGACGTATACCAATCGAAACTTAAATCAGTAATTCGCAGCGTGAAGGGACCAATAGCTGCCGTCATATGCGCAGTCGTATTCAGAATCGCTGCGTGGACGAAGATGGTCGCGGCAAACTTTAAGCGAAAACTATCTCACTTGATACGGATAATTTTATACCTTTTTCCCTACCATGCAATATAACTGCCCATAAATATAGAATTTTTTTAGTGTTTGAACATGTTCTTTTTAAAAACTGGCTGAGGTGAAACATGTGGCGGATTCTGTAATAAAAGCGTGTATTCTAACTCCATTAAAAATTTGCAAAAATGTGTGGTAAGCCTACAACACCTATATGTTTAAATGATAGGTACGAATAGTGTGTTAATGTAGCGAAGAAAGCAGACCCTCGATAGCGGTATATTCGTATGAATAAAAACGTCCACGGTGTTTTTCATTTGAAAAATCACTTCTCCTCTGAAGCTATACTTAATTTTCGAAATTGTAGGAAAACCTGTCCCTAAAAGTGTGCATCGTTATACAAGACTTCACAAATGCGTGAAAGTTTTCCCAGAACGTGATTTATTGGAATCACTACTCTTATATTGTAAGAAATCGAGTTGCCATGAATTTCCAAACGAACTAGCCAAGTACGTACATCTCATTTGTTCTTATTTCCAGGTAGTAACCGACTTTGGCTCGTTTTCGTAAGTTACTCAGGAGTCATCTCTTCTTCCTAATGACGAGTTCCATGTAAGCAGTGTTCTATCTGTCAGGCTACATATGCCTAACATAGGGCTCATTATTCATTTTGTACCCGAATACACTGTTAGACCCTTGCCAAAGGATGTAAATGAAGAAAACATTTGATGATATCATACTCTATATATTGCCAATGTTCTAATCATATAACTATATATGAAATGGTAATATTTTAGTTTAGTCATCCAAGACAACCATATGGCAAATATCCACATCGTTATCTGATGTTGTATTCGCAAAATAGCCCCCGCGTTCGCAATCACTGCGATCTTCCGGACAGTTTTTAATATTCCACATCGGCTACCCGTTGTCGGCCTAACGGACCCATCCGCATGTGTGACTGAATTCGGCGCACGTATAGTATTATAGTAGAGCATAGAAATTCTGCCTCGTCTTACCCTACAATCTTTAGCAAGAGGTCCCTAATAAGGAGAACGACTCTGACAGCAGCCCTTGAGAGCATCACTTTTCACCCGGTTGACAGAAGCATGACAGAGCCTTCTGCCATGGGGTAGCGATAATGACGGCACTATACGATTCCGTCATATTCTTCTCAAGATGTCTGTCTTTGAGTCTCTGCTAATGCTACTCATAAATGTTGACACAAGTTTCTCAGATCCGCAGCATACATCATACATTTGACCGACCGCCTGTTCAGCATCTTCTTCTTTTTCTTCTTCGTCTTCTCTCTTCACATTCATCGTCAACGTATCCTGTCTCTGTCTTTCTCTCCCTCCCGTTCTTTCGCGCACACACACACACACACTCACACAAATAGAGACACAACTTCTCTCTCCCACACACATACAAACACACGCATACGTATCCTATACCTCCAAGACCCCGCATTACCCTCCAGCCCTGAGGAATTTTTTTTCTATCGCCCATCTGCTCTCCGCGAGTTCCTCTCTCCTATCCGTATGCTGCACTTTCACAGACCATAGCAGTAACTGTAGTAACGCCTGTCCCATCTGATTGGGCCAATGGCCAATCGGCTATTGATTGGAGGACATTGAGGCACGGATGACGGATGAAGAGTGATCCGTGAAGTAAATGGAATCTTCAACCTGGGAGCGGGAAATTGGGGAAAATCGTTCGCTAACGCGCGTTCTCTGAACGCCTCGGGCTTTACGTTTACAGCAAGTCTGCCTTTAGCCTGCTGCTTTTGCTGATGCTTCGGCTGCTGCTGTAGTCTCTATATTGAAAGAGGGCGAAAGACAGGCGAAGGGTTAAGGATGGCCGAACACCAGCACATTCGTTGCGATTATTGGAGGTGTTAGCCGTGGGGCGCAGCGTCGGCGGTCTTGTTCAAAAGAGCGGTGGACATTTCGATGTGGAATGCTACCAGAAATCGAATTGCGCTGCTATTGTTGACGAGCTTGACTCATTTTTGCTAGCTACTGCCACGTTCTCACGAGCCCTACCAAACAAACCACCGCGAATCATTGGTGGTAGGATAACCACAGATGGGGATCATGCGAAACCGAACTATCTGCACCCATCTCGGTACCACTATTGGCTGCCTGTCTCGACTTATTTTCCAATTCCGTCTTAGCTAGTCCTTGACCAGCAGCTCGTTTAGGGGGTCCTAGCATCAACCACTTTGGAGGTACCATCACAATAATAAATACCTTTAACGACGTCTATAATAGTAGTAGTAGTAGTAGTAGTAGTGGCAGCACTGACAACAAAGTACAGTGCATGTTCAGAGATGGCGCACCGAAGAGACGGATGGCGCAGCAGCGACAGCATCACTGGCAGCGACAACGGTAAGATCACCAAGAGCCGAAAATCGACCATAGGACGATTAGTTCACAATCGTTTTTGTCAAGATTGTGACATAGCAGAGACATACTGACTCTAGAACAAGGAAAATACGTGTTCGAGCTGAATGGCTAAGAAAACAATGAACAATAAGGCCGAAATGGCAGTGAGGATCTATTATGCAACATGCTTTAATCTTTTCCCGCCTTTAGAGCCACTGTATCGTACAATGAGTGGTGTCTATGGCGTTGATTCATCTTGCCAGCAGTGTGGTACCTAAATCAAAGACTCTATTGCAAGGCCAAATTTTAATGGTTTATATAAATAACTACGGACTCTGAAGATGGGGCACATTAAGAATCCGATGCATGTCGTTCGTGTAATTATACGTGAACGAGAAGCACTAACTTATTACAGCCAGTGCATTATTGACGCCGCTCAAATGTTTTCTGATAAAACTTACCTCACTTGAACGATAAGTGTCATTCTGGGTAGTCTGCTGTAAACTCATGATATAATCCTATCATTATTTATGGTGCTTATCAGTTAGTGTTAGCATCTACGGGAATAGTGTAAATTTACTTATAAATACTCTCATTATTTTTAGTAGCTTGCTATTTACCTATTTGATAAGTAACCCTGAACGGCATCGACGTGGCTCACCACATACGTTTCCCAAAATCCGTCTGTCTATCTCTGGGTTTTCAGAATTGCTATAGTAGCTATTTAGCAACGGTACACATTTCCATAATGGTCTCACAAAAATTCATCCAGCTTTGTTCATGGTTTTTTTTTAAAGTAACCCAACTATTTGTGCTATATGTTGGATCTCCCAAAAATATCCTTCTGCAACGCTGAGACTGATCTTAGCTATTACAGTTAATGTGATAGTTTGGTAGATAATGTTCTTGGAAGAAAAATCGAGGTCACCAAAGAACAACAATAACTTAAAATGCCATAAAACAGCATTAGAATATACGTTACTTAGGGGTTAATTTTTATAACTACACATATTCAGCCAGCTTCTTCTGTACATACTTTTAAAATGATTTTTCTACATTTTGATAGTTAGGTATATGTTTTACATATAAGCTACGATAATCTACGATCATTACTTTTGCGTGAGAAGTACGTAGCCATGAATCGGCAGAAGGAAACTCAAGTACTCTGTTGAAATTTTAGAATTGTTTCATTTGATTTGGGAGCGTAAGTATCTGGCAAAAGTGCTTTCATTTGTATACAAAGTCGTAACGATGGATTAACACTGTCGTAGCTAGTGGAATCTGAGTGTTTTGCCTTAATAGGTAATCCTATTTGCAGTCTAAAATGATCGAATACAATGCGTAACGTCTGTCATTTACGGTGACGTTGGAAGCGAGGTCTAAGCTGTGCTATTGCGGCTTTAACGGTGAAGCTTTTGACTGAAAGGTGGCAAAGGTCACTATTGTTTTGAGCGCCGGCAACGACCCATTTAACACAATACATGACAACAAAGAAAATTACTTTATTGCCACGGCATTGTCAAATATAAATGGCGTTCGTTAACGAGGGCCGAGAAAATGATTTCGTGTCGTCAGGGTTAGCATTATATGCTAGTGTTTTACATGGAAATGACTCAAAATAAGTATTAGACATAACTGGAAGCTTTAGCCCGAACTCATCAATATTGAATAGCTGCAGGTTTTCTGCAGGCGCAGGACTGAGTGTTGATTGTGAGAGGAATCTTGTAGTCGGCTTATTTCGAATAGGAAACGAACGTTGTGAGCATTACAAACAAACACTTGTACATTGAGTTTCTCGATAAAATACCAGTGACCCGTAAGCTTTGTTTTCTCGCCAGCCCCCTTTATTTGCCAACCGGCTTGTTTTGCCCCTTTCTCCAACAATTGTCAATGCCTCCTATTAACAGCTTGAACAAACAACGCCAGCTTTGGAGCTGATCTTGTGACAAACTAGTGCAGACGTGGAGTTACTACGACCAAGGTAGTCGACAAGTATCTCCACTAGCAAAGAAAACAGATGCCTATCAAAACTATTTCATGAGCTTCCTCATGGCCCGAATTCACCTACGTGATCTCTTAGGTAGCATGTTTACTATACGATAATAATAGTTTGCGCGTTTAGATCTAAAATAGGTGGTCGTTGTTGATCGAATCGTTTCACGAAAGCGGCCTTGAAATATAATTTCAAAAATGATCACCCAGAGCTAATCAGTTTCTACGAATAGAGTACCTGTGCCAGCTTGTCGACCTTCAATTTTCTAAGTTTAGCATACTCAAAAACAGAACTCGGCTGTTATGCTGTGGTAGGACGTTTGTCCTGTTCGGACCAGTGTTCAAGTAACGCAATTTTCGATCAGAAAACCAGTCGGGATGTATTATAATTTGATCGTCCATTAGTTCTCTGCTGATAGCAAAATAGCAAACGTAGAATGCATAGTCTCTTCTTTTTCATCGTAGTCCGTAAGCTTCCGCCGCTTGCAGTGCAGCCCAGAGTGAAAATCTTGAATCGGGATATACAGTGGCGCATTCAGCTTGTCTGAGTTCAACTCTCAATTTCAATTGAAGATCAGAGACAGCCATAACGGAAACACGGTTGTTTAGTTCTGTCGCACAAAACCGTTTATGGCAAACAAAATGCTTGGGCTCTTGGTAATTGCCAAAGCCTGCGTAATTTTATAACCATTAATTTGACCAACAAGAGTTTAATTTGAGGTTTAGTGGGGTCCCTTTGCAACACGTCGTCGGAATATCGTAAAGTTAAAAGTAGTAAAAAACGAAAGTTAAAAATAGAGTAGAAGCAAAGCCAGAGACGCTACTCACTTTAGCCTTCTTCTAAAGACATTCGATTTTTTGAGATGTAAATTCCTTGAACTTCCTGCCTAGCGTCAGTCGCAATAGACTTTGACATCCATAGATGTATACCTACCTTCAAAGATCAAGTAGCATGCGTGATGATATTTGTCTGTGTTTGTGTCACTTAAGGTTATCCTTTTCTAATCTGCACCTGCTTAACCTATATTTACTTATAAAATAACCTTGTATATATTATAGGCAAATATATGGAACAGGTGGTACATATATATACTTTAATATATATTACAGCACAAAACAGTTGAGGGGTACGCGTCACATTTCACGATCTGCATTTCCTAGTTTGTTCTGGATATTTCTTTCCGCGAATCAATTCCATTGTCCATAGTTCAGGAATTCTCAGAGCAAAACGTACGTTTATGTTACATCCCGTTTACGATGCTATTCGTCCGATCTCTGCTTCGTTTGTTTCCTAACCTGCCATTTGTTCATTTCTTTAGTCTCTCGTAGGTCGATACGACAGGCAGATTGAGACGGCTAACGATCGAGACGCATCACTAATGATTTGAAGATAGGTAGTGTGCGCGGCGCTCGAACGACCCTATACGATGAGACAGCGTGTTTACTCTACTTGCCACAAGTCTCCCAGGTCGGAAGCCCACCGAATAGGATGCTGCTGTTGTCGTAGCTATGAGACATCAGTGAGGGCTAACGATTTCAGTCTATGCAATTAAGCAGGAATAGTGGGATATAGGAACATGCAAAGTGGATTTGTAGAGGGAAAGCGAAAAGAAACATTTGTCTTTTCACTCCTGCCTATTATTTGCTTGCAGTCTGCTTTTTCAAATGTACCTAACGTCTTTCGCGTCCCCCCAGCAGGAGATGCTTGTGGCGGTAAGGGCAGCACAAAAGGGCAGTAGTAGAAGCGGAAAAGAATTCTGGGTTGCTTCTTTATAGAGAGGTGTATTCTTGTTCAGTTTCATTGCCGCTCCATTCTGGTGGTTCTTTTCTCGTCGTTTTCTTCACCCTTCTCGTTATTTTCATCTTCTTTATCTTAGATTATTACCTCATTTCGATCGCCGATACTCTACAGGCACTACCGACTGCAGTCCTGGCCTTGGCTCTCTACCACTGCGCCCGAGTTTATTTTTCTCTTTGTTCGCTTGTTTTTGCGTCTCTTTGATAAATGGCTGCGGCGGAGCGACGACATATAGTAAGGTGGGATGTCCCTGCGCTCAACACCGACGACCGCCAACGAAGAAGCAAGCAATAAGCATAAGCAGCGAACAGGCAGCCTCGTCCTGCTGCCTTGCATCGAATGGGACAAGGAGTAAAGGGGGCAAGCTGGAACACAGGGGAACAAGGAAAGGTGCTGGATATGGTGAGTAGCCTACCAGTACAGAATGACAAAACACACTCGAGCTCGATGACCCGCCACAGTTACTGCTAACCCGCCTCGACGGTAGCGACTGAGCACCTCGTTCAGCTCCCTGTCATCGCTTCCACTCCGTAAAGAACTTGCGAGAGGACTAACGAAAGGAAGAAGAATCCCAGTATCGCTAGTGCTGTTGTTGCTGCTACGCAACAGAGTTAAGCTGATAGAGAAGAAAACAGAATGAAAGGGAGTAAAACAAGGCAGTCAGCAGCGTTGAGAGGTTCGTCGTATAACAAACACAATAACAAAACTATATCAGACGACGGTTCTTTGCTGTCGTTTATTTTCGACCTAGTTCCGATCGCCGTTATTACACAACAGTCCTGTCAGGTGCGCAACGTTTTCTTCCACTGTCCCAAAACAGAAACCACAACAATCCGATTCTGTCTGAAAGAAAGTAGAACCTTGATACTACATTTCTGTTCGCTTTCCACCACACCCCCAGTGCATACATAGAATAGTAGCGCGACCATAAGCATTCAAAGCACGTGCTGTTTCGTGGAAGAGGCCTATGCATCTTTGCACGCATTCGTTCAATCTGATGCTGTTCCAATCGCATGGAACAGAAGTTATTGTGCACCTCATATTTTATAATCACGGTCAACAACATGCTATTTTATATTATGTAGAAAACATTACGAAACACTTGTCCGTATTGCAAAACAGAATTCGCTGATTATGGCAATTTGGATCTAATATCAGGAGCCGTTATTAATACGCCTATAATTTTTTGCTTATGACGCGCTGCCCAACGTTCAGTTACGCCGGATCTCGTCTCAGCATGGCCATGCCAAGCACTATTGTGACTGTTAAAGAGAAATTGTCTTACTTAGTTTGTTTGCCTTCCTCCGACCCAGTCTCTATGTGTACAATAATTTAGCACAATCGACCTTTGCTGGAAGGACCAATGCAGTCATGTTCGAAACACTATTGGAAACGCACACTGTCTAATATGGCCTGGTGTACATGGAAATTGTCATTTGAAAGAACGCAAATTTTATAGATAATGACGCAATGAATTCGTCTAAGTCGCCCACGGGAGCAGGCGACGTTGACGATCAATCTGTGCAACACATAGGACCTGCATATGCGGCCGAAACTGGCATGCATAGACCTTTTAAATTTTAAACCTCTGCTCTGTTTCATAGAAGTAGAGGAGTGTGGCATACGCCATGTCGCAAATGCACAGTAGTTCTCAATACATGAACATCTTGGCGGAAATCATTGACAGCTCTTGGATTTTACTATGAACGCCTGCTTTTTTGAGCTTGGACGGACCGCCTCTGTTTTTCGAGTGAAGAAAGATCTCATATTAATTTTATAAGGAAGAATAACAAAAATAATATTCGTTAATTCACACAAAGGTTCAATCAAGCCGTCACATCATCGTGCGTTACTAAATCATTTTCGGCTTCGAATTTAGTTATCCGAGCTACCATCCCAGCGGCGCAGTTTGGCATTATTTCGTCAATAGTCATTGTAAAGCGATCATATTCTTCTCACTGAATCTGAAACTCGCCTAACCTGACTGAAGGCCGCTACAGCACTCTTTGATTTTGTAGTATCATCTAAATATTGAATCATTCTGAAATTAAGGTAACTCATTTTCGGAGTAATCGGGCTATTTTTAGAGTTGCCATTTCTGAATTACATGGAACTGATTGATCCTGGAAGTAAAGATCCGATAGCTAAGTGACATTCTTACATGCACGATTCAAGGGATGATGAAGCTGAGTTTTGGTTGCAACCTTCCCTCGTCTTCTAGAGGTTCTAATGTTCGATAACTTTGTATTAAATCTCATTGCTGAATCGAATACAACTCAATAGAAAATAAGAGTCCCTGTAAGACAACTGTTCCGGCTTCCGGAAAAGTTTTCTACGAGCAGGTGCTAAGCATAGGAAAAAATGTAACCAATGCGTTTACACAAAGTTCCAAGACGTACCAGTGTTATTTTTCGATATGGCAGATCCTTCCGCAGTAGTAGCGGATCAGCTAAAGAAAACGATAGGACCCATCAGGCCGGACCTACGCGTTAAGAATGTGAGGAATGTTCTCCAATTTTACACGACAGCGTACCGTGCTTGAACACCTCATATCCAGATGGGCTAACGTGTTGGCTAGCTGAGAAGCCGCCCCGTCAGGCTTCCCAGTTTCATGAAGAAACACAAGCAAGTTACACATTTGATCGTTCTAACATGTCCGAGCAAATGACGCCTGGAACACGCAACAACGTCGACTTACTATCTATGGCGTAGACCTAAAATAATCAAAATCTATTAAGCAAACCCGAGGATTCCCTAATTCTTTGCATAATCAGCGTATATGTATATGCATACATACGGCGAGTACCCATATTCTATGAAGCCACTATCGCTACGTGCTAGAATGGCGCTTGCAGACAAAAACTTTTTCGCATTTTGGCGCGTCGCTATAACGATTTACAGCAACGAAAAGGTAGCGAATGGCCGAAGCTAAGAACGACTGAAATGCACCAAGTGATTGGCTAGGCTTTGACAGAGTCATTTTGTTCTTTAGGACATATCATCCTAGAAGGTTGCTGACCGCTTGCAAGCCTCACGCTAAGGTATTCCTTCTGAATATTGCAGGGCATTGACATATTTACTAAAAAACCCCCTCTTCAGCCCGCGTCAATCTTCGAGGGCACACCAGGTTCGGTGGTGACTATATCTCAGCACGTACTCTGATTTATGTATGATATAGGTATTCTGGACAAAATGGTGGGGTTGTTGCCGCAGCTAGCATTTCGTAAGTTTTCGGGGCTTAGGAACAGCTGAGAAAATGGGCATCTAATTGGGCTTGCTTGCGGATATATTCCAGAGATAGCCCTATGTTAATTCGAATCAGTCAAATTTCATTTGTTCACCTTCGCTGGTAATAATTAAAACTTTCATATATAGGTCAAGAAAGTACGATTCCAAAACTTGAGTAAGTTGGTAAAACCATTTGAAACACTCATTTGATATTTAGGTTTTATCAATCTTGTCGAGTTTATAACACTATTTCAAAAAATTTATCGGATGCTCTTAAGATGGTACCAGGAAGTAACGAGCGGCCACTACATCTGAAGCACCCACGTGTATAGTCAGCCTCGTGAAAACCCGGTTGTCTGTAGAGTCTATGGTGGAACCACGGCACGGCACATGGCTATTTATTCTTTCGTTTTTTCCGCTTATTGACCCTCGTTACATCTGAAGCAAATAAATCCTCATTAATTTTTGCGAATTTTCGCTCTCAGTCAAGGTTGTCTTGAATGCTTTCGTTGCTGGGAGCTCAAAGCAATGACTCTGATCGGACAGCAATGGCGACTCTGTTAACCGATACGTAAGGCGATTTTGGGTTATTATATGTAGTCCAAGTGGTCTTTTGAGGAAGGAGGCTTTTACGCGATTTAATCGTTCTCTCAAAAGACGCATCTCCTATACGTTACAGTCGAACCCACTATGATGTCAAGCAAACTGAAAGCGGTTGAGAAGGTCAGGCGATGGGGCAATTCGATCAGTCATATGGCCAACGGTTTCCTGCAACTTTCGGTAACATGCGCAGTGGAACTCGTATCTTTCGTTAAAAAAGCGCAATCTTATGTACGGGGACCGACATAGGCAGGACGCGATTTATATATGAAGGTATAAGGTGTCAGGGGCCACTGTTCTGTCTCCCCTTTTGAACTTCATCGCCATCGTTTTGGTTAGGTGTACGGTCAGTCTCAAAGTGACTGCTTCATGGGGCCGTTCTAAAGCTTACTGAACTCGGAACTTGTTCGACTCGTATATAACCGAGCTGCCTGCATATAAGATCACCTTGACTGATTTTCTCGGTTGTCTTATTTTAGCAGGAAGGCCTTTCAGCAAAATGCAGCGTGAGAATGGGCTTAGATTGTCTGTGTGAAAAGTGGGAGTTTGGCCACTTTGTCCTTAGTAATTATTCTTTTTTTGTAGAATTACAGAAAGAAGGTCGAGCACATTCATAGGGTCAACCGCCCCGGCCATCGTGAGCATAACCTTGATACCGAAACACCGAATAGAATGCTGCTTTGAAGTCGACCAAAACCCTTTAAAGCGGATTAAGCGGCCTGTTGATGTCGGCCATTAGGATCGTGCACGCCGTTTCTGTGAAGCGCTCTCTCTCCAAAACGCATGTTGCTCCATCGGCATGCTGTGAGTGGGGCTTCCTAAGTAGCCGTGCGGTTTCTTAGCCAGCAACGCAGATAACAACTTGTAACAGATGCATTTCCTTGCTGTTTGCCGTTACGATAACAGGGCGGTTGGGTCAGCCTTAGAGATTACAAATAGAAAAGTACCTTTTTACTGAACTGGGAGTATACCAGTATGTATGTAAACATTTATTCAACAGTGCCATCCAGCATAGTGCCAAAATGATGGCGCATTTGAGATGCTCGTCGCGGACCCTACCTGAATCAGCGATCTGCTGCGTAAGCTTCCAGTAACCTGGTTCGAATAGGTTAAGGCTAACACGGAGATGCAAGTTAAGTTATCATGTGGTGGAAAGGTTTCCGCTGCAGCAGAATACCACTCACGCATCTGCAGAGACAACGAGAACCTGTACACGTTCATGCAGGAGCAATAATTTCTATTGCAGCGCGTCGAGCTGCAGTTTGAGGCCGAAATACTTCTAGAAGACGTCACGGAATAGTGCTAGTACGACGGTTTCGCGAACTACCTTAGTGTAGCGTCGCAAGAAAATTTCATGCTACTCGTGAGGTGTGCATCCAACCATAGGTGGATTGACATATGGATAAAGTTAAACCGTTAAGAAAGTCAGACGGCATTTGCAATAGGATAAAAGCAAACCTTTGTTGTTATGTGCGGAGTCGTTTCGAAATGAGAAATCTTGGGAGCAGCAGCCGGATTCGATACATTACCCTGATAGGAAACCAAGACAGCCGCTGCAAACATGTAGTCTCTGATGGAACCAATGCAATCTAGGGGCTTTAAAGTAGCGGATATTAAGAAAAGGCAGCGGTCAACCAGCTGTTGCAGATTGCGAGATCATGAACATGATCTGATGGAACACGGGTATATATACAGGAAACACTGTGCAGCAAGAGCTGAGGCGCTTTGTGTCCTGTAATGCGATGTTTGCTTCTACTCTGCAATTAAAGGGGCGATCAGTCGTGGAGCATATTGAGACGTACAGACGAAAATATTAGTGGATGTGGTTTCAGCAGGCGAGAGAGCAAACAATAGGTGCAATAGGGACGGTATTTTAAAAAGGGTGTGAAAAAATTAAGTATGAACGGGCATTCTCGCGGCAGTAGCAGTCGCTTCTAATACAGTTCTCGGTGAGTACCAGATTTCAAGCTATTTTCGCTTCTTTCGTAATTCCTACCTAAATAATTTCTATTTCTAACCTGTTTTGTAATTCCGATAGGGCACGCATGGCACGTAGTAACAATTGTATAGGTTACTATTTTGGCGCTTCCATTTTGCTCAGGTGTATGGCGACTGCTGATGGACCTATATATTCGTTTCACTGTCGCCGAACCGATGCCAGACTGGATTTGATAAGTCGAACGCAGTACTGCTTGCAGATGGGTAAGTTTACCTAAGAGCCTCCGAAAATTTTCTCTGTCATTGGCCGCTTTCGTAATAAATTCTTAGGAGATGTCCTTAAATACGAATTTAACAAAACGTGCAATGTTGTATATGAGCGACCGTTTCAGAATTACCCGAATGGAGAAAGTCTAGAAGTTCGTTAGCAAATAAAACGTAAGGCACACTTTTTTAGAAAAATATGGAGGTACTCAAAGATTCAGTACGGCTACAGTTCTGAAGGAGGTTCAGTGACGGGTGTACAAGACACTTCGACACGTTAGACCATTGTGCGGATGACAGGGCGTAAATATAAGATCACCATGAAAAACGTTAGTTCTACAGCTACGTTCCATGAAAAACGAGAACACTAGTCTTTCGACAGACGAACGTACTTTTCATCGGAGATAGTATATGGGACCCAGGCTTAATGCAACATGAAGGTAAAGGGACTGCGGCTAGCCACGTAGCAGCTGTGACTGCATTATTGGGGAACTCTAACTATTGAGGACCGTATAATTATGGACGAGAGGCGGCAACGATAGGAAAAACGGCAACAGTACTCGCCAAAAAATTGATGAAAATATCACTACGGCGGGCTGGTGCATACTTCATTAGCTCTCTAAGAATTTTTGAACAAGGTGATGCGGCCTGCTGGTTTGCATGACGAGCTGCCATAAATTCGGCATTAACTTACAAGAAAGGAGCTCTCTATTGTTGGCCTTTGCTACTCAATATATAAGATACAAAGGAATTTTAAAAAAAGTTGCATGAGCTTGTTGATGATCTACAAGAGTTTCGCCGGCAAGTTAAGGATATGGTGGATGCACTGGATTTACCCCATAAGAAAAGCTCGTCCAACAAAGCGACTAGTCCCTAAGAGAAGCAGAAACATACCTAAAGGAGCACAGAATAACTTTTCACTTCTTTCGATGTTTCGATTGTGTAAACCGTACAAGTCCGGCTAGCCACATTTACATATTGCTATTCCGGGAACTCACACTCCACGGAATCCACCGTATCAATTAATTTCGGGGTCCGTGTTGTTTTCATCTGTCGAGAACTTTTCATTAAGTCGCGCGGGGACCTCCTTACGCTCCTTTCGCAGCGGCATACTCATCTTCAATTTCTGAGTAGTTTATAATCATGGTTCGTTTAACACGAAGAGGTTGAGTATGGATGATTTGATCGATTTTGGCCTAAATTCCGAAAATACAGTACTGCTTTTTTTGCTATTTCGACTAAAAGTACTTGTGAAACCACAAAGGGCCAACTGCGAAGAGTCCGATTGCAGTGTAGGCTGACTAGAATAGACATTCATTCTTGATATTCTTAGCTTACTATTGACTTGCTGCTATATTGCACGTTTTAGCATATATTGCGGAATTCCAGCTGATGTATGGTAAAATTTAAGAATCGTTCGTCGAAAGAGTAAAATGGAATACCGCGCTTAAATAAGATATTCAGATGACCGGAATACCTACGTAGACGTAAACATTTTAGCACTTTACGCCTTATGTCAGGTTTAAGCGAAAATCTTCCAAAAACCTTGATTTATTTTGAAAACTATCTTGGCTTACGGGCGGCTAGTGGCTATTATTTTTTAACTAAAGAAGCAGAAATTCTACATTCCGTCATGGCAGGTGTGAATTCGTTCGTGAAGGAAAAACGTCAATTCTAAAGTGAAACGCGAGAAAAAATAAACACCGCCAAAGCCCTTAGTTGACGTTAAATGCAGAGATAAATGGAGAAGGACAGGGGTTTGGAAATAGCTTGGTCGAGTGGGAGATGGGAGCCGATCGAAATGCTAACGGGTAAAAATTACTTTTGTAAGATACCCTGCTTTATTCAGGCTGCTGCTTCTAGTCTCAGCCACTGCTGCTATCGAAACTTGAGGACAGAAAGACCAAACGTGCGAACAGAATGCGAAGCACGAGCAACTTGAACTTGGGACCTCGAAGCTGGAACAGCAACAACAACAAAAAGAGCAAGCAGAAGCACAAAGGGGAAGAGATTATCTTAAAAAGTCTCGCAATATGTGCGCGAAGACTTTTATAGAAATCACCATCGTACCGATAACTGACTCGGGCAGCCGCCGCAGACGGCAGTGCTTGAGATTGAAAAAGGAAGCGCGAAGCTGAAAGGGACATGAAACAATGGTGACAGCAAATATCAGAAGATAAAGACAGAGCGGCACATCATTAGCAATATGAGAAACTGAACGTATCGTTTCATGTGGGCTACCCTGTCCACGCGAACAATTTGAAGAAATCGTCATGAAAAAATTGAAAAGCTGGTGATCAAAATAAAGAGATATCAACAGTATAGATATAAATCCGAGATTGTATCTTTCTTTAGAAAAACGGTGAGAGTAGTAGAGTGGTTCGCCAGCACAAAGTACAAAATTGCTCAGTTCGGTTTGTACCTCTTATTGCATCTCGGAAAAAATAATGCCACGCAACAATGTATTTGGCATGATAAACATAGAATGTATCTTAGGTGTTCGGTGTAATACGCACAGCCAATGATTGCTTGCTTGCTTGTTTAGTTTCCCATAACCTGTTCTGCAATAAAGTACTCTAACAGATATTGTATACGTAGTAAAAAAAAACAATGTTTTCTAATTTGAAATGGGACGTATATATATATATATATATATGTATGTATGAAACACGTATTTAAAAAACAACTTCGGTATGTATCAAACAGGGGATATATGTATATTCATTGGGTCACCAAGTAGAAACACTGGTATATCTATCTGATCTATAGCTATCTGATCGGAAACAACTTCAAAAAAAACTCAGTACACTCATATCTTTATCTATTATGATTACAGCTTAGGTTTTATTTAAGTAGAACATCTGTGAAATGGGCTTACCTGGCTTTCTAATATTACTTACTTGTTTCACTCTGGCCGCTGTTTCGTACATATCTGACCCTATCGCTAGCACAGTGGCATGGATATTCCCTTTAGATTTTCTTATCGTCTATGGGTTGTCACAATGAATCTTTTCTTTCGTTATGTATCTCTAGATAAAGAAATCGAACAAAGCTATATCACATGATCTGAAGGTCATTCGACATCGCACCGCTTACCAAGGTGACGCTGTCATAATGAAATTACGTTATTAATAGTGTGAGGGCTGGGCCTTCCTATTGAAGCCACATGTCTTGCGACCATTTTCGACAATTTAAGGTACGAGAAGCCCTTGGTAGCGTACACAGCTTATAGCCTATAGTTTCGTCGATAATAGAGAATCAATGATGCCTCCGGCCTACAGGTCGCACCAGACAGCGTTTTTTAGAAATGTAAACGAGAAAAAAAGTGACCAAAAAATGGTAAAGCCGGTAACTGCCAGAGGAAAGCTAAGGGAGTTTATCTTATTGATCTTGTATTGAAATAAAATCCTGAATGAAGGTTGCAACAAACAAAGATTTATGTAAATACATTCAGTTGTCTCTTGTTGTGGTTTCTGACTAGATGGCCTTCTCTGTACACGTACCATTGCTCGGGAGAATATAACCGTACGGTAGTGGAAACAAATGACGTACGTCAAACACAAGTGCACCACGGTAAGCTAAAAAGACGGCATTTGATATATTTCCAAGAAGTTAAGCCTCGTACAGAAAACAGCGGTAAAGATCTTTAACGTTTCACATATGCATTCTCGTAGAAAGGGCGGACAGTAGCTCGAGATATGTCGAAATAGCCAGCCATTCTAGTGTAAAACGGTTCTTCGTAGTATTCTTTGTTGGAGTCTGTACCTTCGAAAAGCTGAATATAAAGAATGGACTGAAACAGAGCCTGTATGGCCTTCAACTGGGGAACCAATTATCCTTGGCGATTTGTCATCCATAACCACCACCGATAAGCGTTTAAGGGTTGTGCGTACATTAAACAAGCCCTAAACGAATTATTCGTGAGATGTTTGTGCTGAACGTAAAAGACGAAATTTGTATTCGGATTTTAATAAATAAAAACGTGATTTTAATAAACGAGTAAAATGGGAATAACACAATTTCAATGCTATATAAGATGTTTATTGATTAATCGAGTTACCTCGGGGTAGAATCGTTCATATTCGTTAATTGGAATTTTTGAAAAGAACCTTGCGTTCTTTAAATGTTTGCGCAGTACTTGATTTCTAAGCAGTTCTTCCATGTTTCTATTCTAACCTAGCAGCCTACCGAATATCTTATTGATATAAGGGAAATGATATAGCGTATAAAAAAAATAACTGGTAGAAAAAAGGTAGTACGGGTCGTCCTTCTAGAAGAAGGATAAACAAAGCCGTGTGAAGCGAACCAGTTTAGCTGGTCCGTAAATAATGCCAGTATTTTCACTAAACAAAAAGCGTGGCGTTTACTCGTATTCTTGGTTTTTCTAAATATTTATATGGACATTTCGTTGGAGCGTACGATATCACAGTTGGCATTTACAGGTTTAGCGAAAATGTACGTTTGTTTTCACCAGGTCTCCAACTACGTAGCTTATCGAGGCCATGGCTGCCATCTTCCCTACCTAAATAGATATTTTCTTAACGAGAGATCTTCGTAAATATATTTCCGGCAGAAATTTAAAATGGAACGCGTGAATTATGACAAATTGGTAATGATGATTAGCTTCGCCACCGCTTCAGCCATCACCACGACGAGTAAATTTTACCAGTTCGAACTGTTTGCTCGACAAGGGTCACATGATTGCACTTCACCCTCGATTAATTCACTATTTGTTTGTTGGTGTCTTTTCCCTAATGTGCTTTTATCCTGTCGTTATGGGTCTCAAAGGGCGAAAATTCCATCGATGAAGTTTGTATGAGCATACGACTTAGACATGGGGTTCATATCAGACACGGCACAAATACTGCAGGCTGCTTACGTAGCTTTTCAACCTCGGCGAATATCAAAATAAAGTAGATATTGAAAATGTACCTTATTTGCGAAATCTCGTTTAGTACATGAAAATATTATAATGAACTTGTTTTTTACACTTGATTAATTGAATGTAAAAAAACGCTAGGCACCAACGCTGGGGTGCTAGATAACTCTTCAATGCTCCATCAATATATCGAGCTACTCAATCAACGTTAATGGGACAGTCGCTCGGTTAAAGCCACCCGCTAGGTATATTGGTTTGACATTTTGAAAAAAAATTAGACCAAACTAGTCCCTTCCTTCAAGTATGGCTAAAATGATCTACTTGCATTGCTACGCTGTCTAGTTTTGGGGGTTAGAGGTTTCCTCAACGCACGCTTCTCTATTTTTGTAGATATCTTTTTAAGCCAATGATTGCATACGCTTTTGTCGTATAGGGTAGGATATTCTCAGAATTTGGATCTGATGTCAACTATTCAGAGCAATACCTCTTGTCAAGGTCTCTTTATTAGGGATGATATTCTCACTATCATACTGCCATATAGTCCTCGAGTCCGCTGTTTACTGCGCAGATCAATGTACCCATCCGTCATAAGCATGAACATGACTCTATAAAAAGGCAAGCTCACGCTGGGAAGTACTACTCGTCAAAAATGCCATTTTCGTATACATGCGTTATATCATGCGCCAGTCTTCTTGTCAGCATTGTAATTATAACGTGCATATCTACGAGATGCAGATGATTCCACATTGTATTATACAGAGCTACCCGTAAATATTTCACCAAATATACAAACCAAGTCGAAGTAGAGACAGGAACTTACTGGCGGTTCTAGTGCCTTTGTTTGATTACAGTTACTTAATCAACCAAAGTTGCAAAAAAGGAGCGCACCCATCACTTCTAGTTGCTACAACAAAATGCACGACGCGCAAGAGATAAAGAAACACATTGTTCGATGATATCGAATAAGCGAGTCAACTGTTGCCCATTTTATTCGCCTTTCTTTGAATAAATTAGTTCCGTATTAAAAAAAAAAGACTAGACGGTTGCCGATCGCAACGCTGCCCTTTATAGGCCTACGCAGCACGCGATCTTTCGCTGTATACGGAAGCCTACCCACTTTGGGGTGTTATGAATGCTCGGGTTGGGGTCTGGCTGCAGACTTTAGGAAGGGCTTTGTCGATTGCCGCTTTTAATTTTCTGACCCCCGTTTCTGCTCTACATACGGGATAAACTTATCAGTCACGAATAAATGACCAATCTTGTCAGCGACAAGGCTATACGCTTAAGGGGAACGTAAAATTCGAGCCCTAGCACAGAGTCATAATACAAGAGTTGGCTTCTTGGTAGATGTGTAGTATCCTGTAGAGCTGAGAAGCATACCGCGACGTAAATTTTTGACTGAATTTGTAGTTTTTTTTTTTCTTAGATATATATTAGCTGGTGTATTTACACCAAGTATCAAAAGACAGTCTCCATTAACCAAGCAACTAAATTTTTCAGGAGAAAGTGAATTATGACAGTCAAAGACTATATCCTACCCCAATTTACTTTTCAATTGTTTACTCAAAGCAATAAATCCTGCTGAAATAGGCAAAAGCGACTTTGCTTTATTTAGATGTAAGATGGCCGTTAACAGCCCGCAAAAATCACTCTAGTGTCGTCCAATTTTTCAAATGGCTTCATAAGCAATACATTTATTCTTGTGGGACAAGCTGGTGGATTTCTCTACTTAAACGTCCCTATTAAAGTGCATAAATCAGTTCGACCTATAGTTTATATTTAATTGAAAAACACCGCAGGCCATAGCCATGAAAATAGCTAGCGTAGCTTACTACTCTGACAACAGACGGAGGAGTTATTTTTACGTAGACCGGTCAAATAGGCAATAGAACGCTGCTGTTGGATTTTTTCACGTGCTCTGTCTGAATAAATCCCTTTACTCTCTTTAAACGCGGGACACTGTATGTTGACAGGCTTGCCAAGCTAGTGGCATAGATGCACGTTACTCCTTTACCTTTTTTTATTGACCGTACGCTGGAGACGTGCTTATCGACGCTAAAAGTGTGGATCGGTTGACAGTTTATTAAGTAAAACAAGTAGCAGCAGCAGCATGCAGTGACAAAAGCAGTAGGCAAGAGATGCCAGTGAATCACGAGAAAGTTTCACAGAATCTAAATCAAAGGCTAGATATACTCGACCAAATAATATGCAGGATCGAGTCAAGTGGGGGAAGTCTCGCCAAACTCGATACTATAGGGATAATAGCGATAGCGCTGCTGCACACAATATTGAGGAAACATTGGCGTGAGTCGACGCGCCTCTGTATCTACATCAACAGCGACGAGATAACAACACAAGGATTTTACGCTACGAAAAGGGCAAATTGAGAGAAGCCTGCAGCAAACGAAGACAGAACGACGCGAATCTTGAACCTGCGGGAAATTGGAAAAAAAAATGTGACGGATCGCAGATTTGCAATGGTGTACCATTGCAGAAATCTGTAAGAAAAAAGGGACAAGAGGCGTTCGCGCACACAGAGAAACAGGGATGACAACAGAATAGGAACGATTTAACGTCGAAGAGGCACTTTGAGCCATGGGTAATGTACGTCGAGACAATCAGGATTCGACGGATTGCCGAAAATTGAGCCAAACCAAAGACAGCTATAGCGGACGATCAATAAAGTGGTAACAGTTATTTGGCGCATCTTGATGAAAATGTCAAAACATACAGAAATTGCTGACTTTTATCTACAGGGTTCTAAAAGTCAATATGACACATACTACAACTGATATGCTGGTACTTCTGAAAAATTTTGGAGCGCCACAATGTAGATGTCATAACCTTTTGTACGCAGTGAACGGTTTGTCCGGAGAAATCTCGAAAGTTTCACATATATTTTGCAATGCATATATTCTGAAACTGATGAATTTAAAAGAGAAATATATCATACAGCGCGAGATAGCTTGTTTAATTATTAAGGCCCATGTGATTTCCAGAGGTAACTTGAAAATAAAGGACAGTTACAATATGCGGAATTTCGAAGATGGCCCTTTTTTTCTATTAGTAATTCACTAATGACGATATGCACCAAACGAAAACGAAAGCGCTCAGTACAGAAAACAGCAAGGAATATAAAGATCGGCGGAAAAATAACGTGCCTTTTTTGGAAATGTACCAACTGTAGAATGAAATTGTTTTTGTAATGTATAATAATGTCAATGCAATGTATATTAATAATAATAGGATCTGTTAGTACTGCTTTGACATTTATTATGTACAGCACGGATGGCGACCCTGTGCGACTGTTTGTCCAATAATCTTTGAAAGCAAACAAGATGACGAGCTCTCGAGCTAGATAGTTTCCCGTGATATCAGCATCAAGCTCCTACGTTTTTCGAAGTTTGAAGACATGATCGCGTGTCAACAGGCCTGAGCCTGTCATCGTAACTCATAACGTCTGTTAACGTTAATGTAATTGTAACCCATACACATTCGTTATCTTGTTGACAAACGGTATGAAACAAATCGAGGCTTGAGCGGTGTATTATCTTCCGCGATGCTTCGAATCTAAAGCGACAAGTTTTGGTGGTTGTTGTTTTTGTGACTACATTTGAACAATCTTTGAGTATTAGGCTGTTACTAGCAAACCCAACGGACTTTTATATTGAATATGTTTTAAGGTACGTCCTGTAATAGATCAATTCGGCTAGTAATTATTCCAATATTCTAGAGACTTGTAAGTGAAGATCGGTTAGAGTTTCTCTAAGAGAAATGAGTTTAAGAAGAAAAGAATAGTTTAATTTCTAGAATTAACGGTCAGTGGTCAAGCTTTGCTCTTCCAAGCTTACAGAACTGCAGATATTTATCAAACACTGGTAAGGACATTAGGCAAGGAAGTTTTAGGCGGAAGTATAGCACGTAAAGGGTGCAAATGTGTCAAGAACAGGATATTAAAGGGAATGTCTGGATCCGAGGAACAAGAAGGCATCGTTGCAGCCGAGGAGACACAAGAACAGTCTCAGGAGTCTAATAGCTCTGTCAGATATAACTGACATTTCACATGTAACGTGTTACATAATTACAACCCAAAATACTAAAAATATAAAAGACGAATACCCCATTATATCGAGTTCTTGAAGAAACCCACGGACCATTAACAGGGCATTCTGAAGCACGCGGAGAGTTTAGTTACCTATTGCCACGCTTCAATCACTGCCTGTACTCAGCAAAGAAATATCCCGCAGTGACTTCAACGCCCTTACTCTTCTAATCAAAGATCATGTGATTACGGGGCTGTCTATGACCTAAAGAGGGCAATTTTTGGGCAAGCATTTATCGATTTTCCAAAAGGAGAAAAATTCCGAATGGGAACGCGACCAATAGGTATAGGTTGTTCAAAAGTTACTAGAACGCTGGAAAAAGTGTTTCCGAACGTTTACTTTTAGCCGAGGCAGAGATGGAAAAAGGATGCTACATACAGAGTTGCCCTACCTCAAATGTAGTTTTATTTATTTATATAGCAGTAAAATTAACTGACTTAACTATAATGAAATACAGTCTTCAACGGGTAGCTTGCTTCGTAATATTGATCAACGAGGCTATTGGCCTAAATAGGTAGCTATAGCTAACCTACAACTATCAAAAAATGTGTAAAATTGGTATTCAGCGCGTTTGCATAATATGTGCTGACTATAGTTAGTCAAACAAAACGAGAGCGAAATAATCCTCAGGCCAACGGCAACTTGACTTCTAAAACTATCTGTATCAAAGCTACAATCAGCAGGTAGTTACAAGTAATAATTGTTTGAAGAAGCTTAGCTGGCAATCACGTATTGAGATTATATTTCATATCAGTTTTTGTAGCTGTTCGACAAAAGAAGGCCACTACATGTAGGCGCCGTAGGGTAACAAAAAACAAGTTGCCTAGCTCGCCATGTTTGTTATTGCGAACTTTCTGAAAAAGAAAGTAGAGCAATAAACTTGATCACGCCGAAGTACATTTGCTTTTGCCAGCATACTTTACAAACAACGCTTTCAATGGTTTTCCGATTCAATGGAAACATCCTTCAAACGGACTGAGCACATACACATCAATCTGACGGAAAAAGCCGTGCTTCTGATTAACTAGCTAATGGTAGATCTTTGTTGAATTCAGCTCGTGTATTGATAGAATGAATGGTATTATTAGTTGCGAAAGAGCGTAGACTGGATACCTTTCCATTGCCTAGTGTCCTCGCGCTTCCGTATACATTGGGTGTGAGCAATGGTTTAATAGAAACATGTAAAAGCTAAACAGATTTTGTTAAACGGATGCAAAACGCCTTATCTATCTACTGTAGCTAAATGATCAAGTCATCAAGACTTCCCGTTTAGAGTAGCCTTATTTGATGCGCAAATTTGGTGGGCATGTGATTATACACAACCTAAAAAACAGACCACACTAACGTATTGAGCTTCATATCTAGATAACGTGAAGCAAAAAAGTATCAAGGACGTTGCGTTGAGTAATCTCGTATCTTGCAAAAACCAGACGTGTAGTAACGCACAAGTCACTTGATGGATGGAGAGTCTCGATCTCACACTTGTGCAATTTGCAGAAGAAACGCAAATTGTTGCAACACAACTATAATAATAACATACTTATTCTCATTATATTCTCTCAATACTCATCATAGTCTCATAATTTTATGTTAAAATGCCATAGCATTAATTCATGACTACAATGCAACAGCTAAAACCGTGACACAGGACAACACGGACGATAAGTTGGGCCAAATAGCTAGGAATCTTCTTTTGAGATCTACTGAAATAAGGATCACGCAGTTTGATGCATTACATACGACATGTTCGACGAGGCCTTTCAGGAGAGATTCTCACCGCTGTGTTTTGTTCGCAGACTTGTTATCACCGAATTTCAAAGGAACGAAAATAGTCCTTTTTAAAAATGCGCGAACCCATATGTAGTATATTCATGAGATACGACAAGGCATTGTCCATCAGCTGGATAAGATGATTAAACTATAGCCAATTGTGCCTTCAAAATATACAGCTACACTATAATTAGCTCTGTAATATCCTTGCAGTACAGTGGTATAAAAATTATGGGGATAGTATTAGGGTGCTTCTACAACAAATGTGTCGTACAGGTAAGTCCAATGTTTATTTCAACAATTTGCGTATATGTTATTATTTATACAGATGCGCAATTGTTAAAAAATTTCTTTATAAACTAGCTAAACACTTTTGACTCGCCCTGTATAATAGAACTGCTGGCTCCAGGCGTACGTAACGTGGGGCATTATTTTGCAGAAATGAGTGGCCTCTCAACACCATGAATTATATGTATATATAGCGATGAATATCTTTAATATGTTTGACTATAGTTCTAGTAATGTATCAAACCAAAAGCATATTTTAGGCACTCCTTGTACTTGCTAGCTTTACATTATAAAATTCAGTAGTATCAGTGTATATCCAACGGTTCGGGATTATGGAGATGGCTGTAATAAACGAAGGAAGCTCACGACTTTGTGGTTAGTAGTACATTGCTTTAGATACTCCGGAACAGCCGATTGAGCATCCGAGAAACCGTGGGGTAAAAGAACCAATCGATGTGTCTTCGTATACTGGTTGTATTAAACTAACTGTATCTAGTGACTGTTTAAGAGGTGGCAATGGCAACAACAATGTGAAAGCAAACGCTACCCTTACTCCTGCGCTTCCATGCATTTTCCTGTACGGCCCTAAAATCTCGACTGCGGTTTCGATGAGCGGTTGGTGCTTACCGTCGGGCAACTCGGTTTCCTTAAAGGCTTCTCCCTTTCGTGTTGTTGGTTGTTGGGACGGTCACGGCATCGCCCGGACCAAGTTTCTTCAGCCATTCTGCCTCATTGCTGCTAGTCCGAGCGCGCGAAGCACAAGTAAGCTGCAGGTAGCTTGCATGATCTATTCTCCTACAGCACCGTTCGCCCTCTCTTCTATTCTTCACTTCTCTTTATTCCCGTAGCTAGCTTGCAGCAGTGAAGTCGCAGTTTAGCCTGGCAGCGGCAGATCTCACCGTGCGCTACTTTGGGCACGCAGACACGTTGACACACCGACCAACACGCACTCTGGGGCCCACACATCCCATTTGGCCACATTCCGTATTGACTCTATCGACTAAACGGGTAGATATAAACACCACTACCACCATCATCACCGCCCATGCGGCCAACGAAGCCCCTGTCGCCATGGGCTCCATCCGAGAGTTGTCCATGGAACCGAGTTGCGAGAATGCTTAAAGGACTGGTAGATAGTAAGTTAAAGGAGCTGCTTTTCATACTCGGCCGTTTACGTTTAAGTACAAGGTACGATCGGCCCTGAATATCTAATAGGACCAGAAAATTCCTTATTAACGACCTTGCTTCATTCGCGGTTGTTCATCTCACTAAAAGCCAAAACGATCCAACAGTATGTCGATACATCGTTCATCACTTACATCTTACGCTACAGTGTATCCGCTTCTGCAACAATCAGATCGACGGTGCATCGTCTCAGCAGAAAGATCAGATTTTTTTTCTTTCTAGCTAGTTAAAAAGTTTACTCTCAAGTTTAAAAAAAATCATACCTAATATGTAGAGTTATGACAATTAGCAGAAGAACGTCTCACTGATTTGCCTACGGTAAAATAAGTTTGGTATATTTAGTAGGATTAACAAAGCTACACGGGTTCTGTTTGCTGCAATGCCCTTTGTTTAGAAAATATCACAACTACTATCAAACTAATTCTTCCACATAATATTATACAGTATAATATATTGTATTCAATTAAATAGTAATCTTCGTTGGTTGGATCTCAAAACGGCATCTGCTGTCAGCGACGATCTAACTTATTCGCTCCTCATTTGAGCAAAATCTGAGTAACCGGTCCAAAACAGCATCTGGAGATGAGCCATCGTGGTCACAATGAAGTACCTATCGCAAAGCTATATCTGCACACTGCAAATTGTGAGAAAAGCATACTACATGCATTATCGTGTGTGAGCATTTTCACAAGGGTCTGCCTTCGAAATCAGTTTACACAAGTCAAGCAGGAGTAGATATGTCTACGACATTTGACACATTGCATACCCTTCTTTTTGGCCCTCATTGTCGGCAGGCATGGACTTGACGATTTTTCAAAAATACATGACAGTTCCAAGGGCAATTCTGTTCCCATTCGTAAAATTGCATTTGACGAATGTCATATTATTCAAATTTGTCACAGTGTTGCTGATTATGGGATCTCTGAAACGAACTATACAAAGATCCGACTTCAATACCGAGCTCACCGTTTTTCCGAAGGAACATGTACATATATATAAAACGATCAGAGCTTTTAGATGTACAAATGTATGATAATAAAAATGTATGATGAAATACTGACGAAGACACGTATGATAGAGTAGTCAGCATGGAGGAGTAGGTCATAAATACATGCGCATCCTCAGTCCGTATGCCAGCATATTTCCTCACTACCTAAACCATTCTAAATAAATCTATTGCACCGCATGGAATATTTTATCGACCTTGTACTATCTGTTCTACTTACTGTTTACCTTAACTGACTGATGTGCATACGTCTGTCAGTTAGAGGTACACCTGCATCCGTTATGCTTCTGTAATAAATCGTCAATACAAGTAGTGAGTTTATATCAAATATTAGCTTTTTTTTCGTAATACAGCACCGTAACATAACAGAGCAATACACCGTGTAGGACCTAGCTTAATGCCCAGCCGAAACGGTGCAAATTCGAAATATCTTTTCTCTCATTTTTTAATATCCTGTCTTTCACACATTTGTATCGCACTCCTGAGATGGCAGTAGGACAACGACTGTCGTCGCGGAGGCATAAGCCGTATTTTCCAACGAACAATCCACTGTCCGCGTATGAAAATACATAACGTACAGGATTATTCGACTGCTACGATGCTTGGCTTGTCCGTTAGATCGAGCCAATAGCGAATGATTAGGAATGAAGTAGTGGATCATAACGCTGGCTGTAGTATATGATCAGCGTGGGCCTGCCGAGTCTCTCAGCCAAGGCCTCCTCGTTTGCTTGCTGCCACGCTGAGTCAATCCAACCACAAAGTGAAATACCACTTACGTATCTTACTGAATTACGCTCGCCACCATCAGCGCCGACGCCGTTCGTCGGCCTGCCAGCCTGCTTGCCTTTGACGGGTTCCTTCGGACTGAAGCACTCACCGGAGCTTTCGGAGTTTCGAGGCCGTTTAACCGATACGATATCGGCTAGCCAGCCCATCGTTCATCGCCGCTACGTGAATCAGCCTCTCACAGTTGAAGGAGCTTTCTATACGTATGCTTGTGTCTATATGTAAGCTTGTGTGCAATACCGTATCTCTCGCGAAGGGTCTACCTGCCAGTAAACTAAGGCATCTCTTATCGTCGATCTGAAAGACTAGAAAAAGGCTGGCATACTGCAGTCGTTGAGTGGTTAAACCGACGCCCGAGCAGGCTGGGTGCTGGCGGGCCGTTTACTCTAGCAACCACATCGTTGCTTCGTTAGCACTGCTGCTACGATATTTCATTTGCAACATATGGCCGGCAGGCTGGCCTATCAGCAGCCGTTCATCGACTGCTAAAACTACCACATCTGCCGTTGTTTCTGCTGCCATTGCTAGTTCTACTGATATTAAACGTTTTCATACAGGAGAGCAAAACGGAGGCGTGGGGTTTACGATGTGTGCTGTGGCCAGCCTGCTTCTCAGTCAAGCAGATGCAACGCAAATGTTTCTATTATGTGTGTATAATAGCTATTGTTCACGCAGTTGTGCGCTTATCACCACTACTCTCCTGTCTTGAGCTGTTTAACACATAGTGTATAATATAGCCTTGACATGATCGAGTGTCGGGAGAAGAATTGGCTTTCCTTTCATGGAATCACACACACAAGGCCAATAAATGATGAAAAGTAACCAATAGAAAATGCACTACTTGCACGATTCTTAATGTTTGTGTTCGGCATGGAATATTAGAAATCAAATATAGACCTTTAAATCACATTAAAAAAAATAGATTTCTCATTCTTCGTTGTATAGCAACTCTTTTACCGATTTGATATTTAAAATCTACCTATTTTGTGTATGTTTTCAAGTGACTGATACCATGCACGAAAATAGCAGCATACGTTTGTTTTAACATTATTTCTGCCACGGCCGCCCATGACCAAACCATTTCCCTTAGCTAATAGAGAAGCACTATACGTGTTCGCCTAAAGTATTCATAAACATTTCCGCGCTTACCGGTCGATTAAATTATCTACCGAATGTCCCTGTCTCCGTAAGTCTATTTGGCTGCAAGTGAATCTTTTAGCCCACTTTAGCTAATTCTGAATGTTATCAGAGAACCTGAACGCAACGCCATGGAAACGAACGAATCAATCTAAGGACTACTTGATCATTAATAGTTGGAGTACTTTAAAAAAATGTGTTACGTTTCAAAAGTGCTTTGCCTTTAATTAATGCTTATAACTTCCGATTTATGAGAAATCGGAAATAACGTAAGATCTCTTTGTCGCGATACGATGAGAAGTGCCCAATTGAGTATCAAGAAACTCCACCAAGGTTATCATTTTGACTATTGCTTCGGCGAAAGCAACCTTTCCCTTTGTGCTAGATGAAAGTAGCCTTTAGTCTCGTTTACTAGAGTCTACTGTCCTATAACTGTTTGAGATTAATCCTCAGAGTTTTCTGAAAAAAAGAAAAAAAAACTATCGGCAAATCACACAATAGAGATATTATTGTGGATGAAATGTATGCATGTATACTGACTCATGGATTTCATGGACCGTCTTGCTATGGCTTACCGAAAGAGAGGTTGGCTTCAACAGAATTGTATTTCTCCGTAAGTGAGTATCGGCATGCAGCAGTGTTTGTAAGTTTTATGTCTAATATTGCGAATCGCGGCGTATTGATAGGGGCCATAAAATTCTGCCTCAGAAGGCTAGTACAGTTGTGTTGAGTTCGAAAATTCTGCATTGACATAAAAGTTGAATTTTTCCGCAAAGATCTGTGTGTGTTGTACATCAGGCGTGACCTAATGAAATAAGGCTAAAGTATTGCCATGTGTCGATTACCTTAGGAATATCATCGACGATATTTGTTAAAGATATCAGAGTTTTGTGGCTGCTAACCGCTTTAATAGACTCCATACGACTGCATATATTGGCATTCAGTCAACCCTGACATTCAGTAAAAATGCTATATTGCTTCCAATCAATTTCTATATGTCATATGTAGCATCAAGCAATGGGACTATTTTTCATATAATAATAAAAACGGAAATATTATCCTGTGGTAACATGCGAAGTACTATTCCATCAGTGGCTTTTAACTCACAACTGTCTAATCCTTTCAATATACCTTAGCATAAAATAGTATGTAAAGATACTTGGATAAAATGTTCCTGAAAAGTGCCAAACAGTTTCAATCTCAAGGTCATGGTAAACATCTGTGAGCAATTATTAAGTGTATTTTATCAAACATGACTCTCAACTATATAAATATAAGAAATTCACTGTTAGATATATATATATATATATATATTGACTGATATAATACGAAGAAACAAAGGCACTAAAGATAAAAAATGAAGTGACTTTAGATGATGACAGGAGATTGAATTTGAGAAATAACTTATTACAGAGACGACTTTTATCCCGGCTCTGTACCCGACCTGCCGTGCGCGGATGATGCTCCTACATCGAACTTGATTCAAACAACTATCGGTCTGTACATCATATATTGAAGCTCAAGCATGAACCACTTTAATGATATTAATACCACTGAGGCATCTGGGACAAAAAACAGAAGGCAGTCATCATCTGAAAAAAAGGCGTAAGTAATTACATTTTATTCCACTGTCAATACTTTTTTCCAGTTTTGATCTTCATTTGTTCGATCCTTTTTCCTGCCTTGGCATAGGGATGTCCAAACATGATTGAGGATTCCGGTTTTGGCTTCAGTGTTTATCAAGTTGTGTTTAGCTGCGTGAGTAGAGTACATTTCTCGGAATCGGCCCACACAAATAATCTTTTTAGGACCGATGCAGATCCATGGGGTATGTGTGTTCCACGAAAGAAATACGCGCATATATACAGATGCTTAGCTAGTGGATCCTATGCAAAGGTCATACGAAGCGGATAAAAACCAACATGTGGTTCCCTTTTCCTTTTAAAGCCCATTCAGTTTTACCGATTGCTGGCATCCAGCACCATTTGCTACCAACCCTGTACGGAAGAATAGACGGTATTTCGCTGATCAATCTACGGCAAACAAAAAAGCCAACTTGTTGGACATATTATTAAAATACAATGTTTCAATCACCCGAAACTGGCTTCTATATACTATTACAACCCTATTAAAGTTGAGATGAGTCAATCTAATTAATGTAGACCTTTTTTCGTAAAGACATTTCGCTACACTTTGACCGTCAATAGGATTTTCACCCGAAATATCATCTTCAGTTCAGAAAGCTCAGTCGTCTTAGATGTAATATGTCCTGCCTTAAAGGACAGAAAGGTATTCGAATTCATTACGTAGCTACCCGAAATGCGTAAATGTTTATACTGAAATGCCATGGAGAAGATGTTTGTAGACTGAGATCTTGCACAACGGGGCAAGACAAAAGCAATCAGAAAAAAGTTTTACATAGTGGCGTAGCAACTAATGCCAGGAATTGAACTAGGGAAAAGTAAGTGATGACGCAACGCGTGAAAAGTAAGTCGACAACGCACAACACAAAGACTGATGCAATGATGATGTTGCTGGATTGATTGATAAGCTAAGAAACGGAGCCGGAGTATATGGAGCTCAGAGATTCCAAAAAAGCATAAAAACAGGGGAGGCACGGATTCTGAAATTTTGAATCTGGCACGTAAAATAGAGTTTCATAAAAGTCAGGGTTGCTGAATTCGATAACCATGGTCACCTTCCGAACCACTACACAATAAAATCAGAAATGACTAGAGATTCACAGATAAATATTTTGAAGAATACAGAACCTGGGTGGAAAACGACAGAAACCATAGGATTATCTGGGGATCAGTCGAGCGATCTGGTTTGTCCAGAGAAATTGCAATGAATTGATGGAAAATAGAATTGTCGATCTATACCCAGTACTTACATAGGATTAGCGATGCCGGGACACTAAGGTGAGATCGGGAGCGTTTAAATCAGCATTATGGCATTATCGGGTCTGATAACTATGTTATTGTTTTTCATGTAAACACCGGAGGGCCTACACGGAGCAAAAATAAAATGGGACCTGGCATCGCACTCTGGCCGATGACGCTCTTGAAAAGTCGGGCAGAAATCAATAGAACGCCTGAGCGGTTGACTTTTAATTGCCTAATCGTTACGTCATGTCATAAACAAATTATAAGTGTCGCCAAAGAATCGAAGACGGTATAAAAAGAACGGATGTAGTGATAATAGGTGTGTAACAGCTAAGTAAGATTTACTAGGATTTTTCCCTTGCAAATGGAAGTCATAGCAGCTTTTGAAAATGCAACAAGGGGCGGACAAATAGGGAACGAAAAGTTGTATGTAAGCGTTTATAA
Organism: Varroa jacobsoni; assembly: GCF_002532875.2. Lineage (NCBI taxonomy): Eukaryota > Metazoa > Arthropoda > Arachnida > Mesostigmata > Varroidae > Varroa > Varroa jacobsoni. The sequence continues at coordinate 24,628 of NW_019214049.1, read as the reverse complement.
AGCATCTAGCAAAAAAATTCTACTAAGTTTTGCAAAAGTCGCCACAGCTGCCTTCACAGCTAGCCCTACAGATGCCACAAGGTCTCACAGCTAAAACAGGTTCTATGGGATAGTAGAGAAAAAATGAAGGTAGAGGAGCAGAAGCCTATGTTGGGATCTATTCCCTTCGATCGGGACAGTATAAAGTGCCGAGGTGATGATGAGGAGGGCGCGTTGGTGCGGCTCTTGATGGCGTCAGCATAATTGGGAATTTATAATTACCCAGTTAAGAAACTTCAAACCATTTCAAGCCATGCGTAAAAAACTATTCAGGTTTTTTATAACAGTTTTATAAAATATTAGCGAATGATACTAAATGCCTTTGGGAGGGATTTTTAATGATAAAATACTTATAAACTGCACGAACAAGGTCTGAACACAACATATTAAATTGAGGGGTCCACTGCAAGTCCTAGGCTTCCCTTTTCAGCCTGTACTAGTTCAAAAATAGCGCAATCCTACGCGGAAGTGTATATCATCAGATTCGTCAAGTAATGAATGGCCAGAAATGGTCGCCCTCAAGACTCGGTAGTTAGAGATGAATGGATTTTTTGTAATTCGCGGTATTAAAGGTTCTAAGAACGACCGAGATATGAGAGGGGGAGGTTCTACGTATGTGGGAATGCACGTGATAACAAGTAATAACGTAGCGGTTTGTCAGGTCGAAGATGTTAAAAGCTCGAGATCTGATTGTCGTGAGCAGCTTACGTCCGATGAAACGTGGTCAAGACATGTACCGCAGTTAAGCCTTATGGCAATATTAACTAAGGAAAAAAAATCTGGTGCAAAATTATTCCTTACTATCAAAACATCATTCACTGGAGCTTACAGACTGAGTTCAAATTTTTCTAGAAGGAAGGTTATGCGGCTAGTGGGAACTAGTGCTGAGTCGGAGTTAACAACGTGCGTTAATGATCCTTTGGATAGGCACGAATTATTGCCCTTACGTATCGCAATTAAATCTTGAATAAAGTTTCTTCCAAGTAAATAAATGGATGGGAGTGGTTCGAAATTATAGGCCATTACGGGAGCGAATAACTACTCTGCCATTCTGTGTCTGGGATAAAATCGTTGACAATGTAAGTGGCTAGCCACGTCCCGGTAAGGCAGCATTCATCGAGTGCAAAGAGAATTTTAAAGGGTGTTTAATTTTTTACGACCGCTTACCTATCAGTATTAACGTAAAACAAAGTATCAATCAACCCTCTATTCTTAGCCCCTACGTCTATATAAAGAGAGTTATCCGGCAAAAGTATATTTAATATATTGCACGTAGCTGATTAACTTTCATATAATATCTCGTCTCCTTTTTGAGCACCGAATGACTGCATTTTAAATGTGTTGGTAACACGAGTAGTCCTAAGTTTGACTGAGCATCTCGATATAGCACAGAGTTTTGTAAAAAAGCTGCCACAACACGTGCAGCACATATACACCCAATATCCTAGACAACCTACAGTGGTAACGCGACCTATACTGTCAAGAAGACATCGGTTAAATTCGACTCAAGGTTGTTTATGGGAATTCTGGTGAACCCCCGCCTTCCAGATTTCTTTGAAGGACGTTGCCAACGTTAGTCGTGCCTTGCGCATTGTCCAATAATCGGAAACATTTGTTGATATCCTTAGCGTAATACATGATATTGTGGAAGTGAATCGAGCGTGAGCAGGATGCCTATATTACAAAAACCGGCGAAAGGAGGACAATCAGCAGAGACAACAAGCTTGAACATTGAGTAGCCTGCTTAGCCTATGCAGTGCCAGCCTGGCAGCCACTGTTGTCTTCTACTGGCCCGGCATCCTTCCCCTGTCGCGTTATAGGTTGGTGGCCATGCCGTTAGTCGGACTACAAAATATTGGAGCTCACACTAAACCAAGAAACTGGCTATTTGAAACAGAGACGGTAGTCATTGCGACGCTGTATAGAGGTAGTAGCAGCGCTCATTGTACGTTGCATTTTGCCCTTTTCTTCTTTATGTATTCCTTGTTGCGGCCTTTAGCCCCCCTGTGGCCGACCATGCTATAAAGCCAGGCCGGTCCGTTACGGTGTTTGAGATGTTACCTGTTTTCTTAGAGTCTACAAACGGCAGGTCGACACAAGCCCGACAATAGCGGGGGCTACTAGCTCTGATACGGGCCGCCAGTGGTCGAGATGGGGCGGTGGCCGCAGGACAGAAATGGTCGATTCACGAACAAAGCTGGGGTGTCCCGAACTAAGCCAGAGTCCTTCAGGGAGCACTTCGGGCGTAGAATCCAATGGTCTGACGAGTGCGCGAAGGACCGTAGAAGTAGAAGGACATCATTTGGAAAATTTCCTCGTCATGGGTACTCAGTGGCCCTGAGTTCACTATTGTGTCGACGGCCAACGGCTGGCTGTCGCGCAAGCGGTTGTTAGTACTGCTGCCGTTTCCTTGGACCGGTCGGGTACTGTGCTAGGCTGTAGGGGTGGCAACGGACGCCAGGGATAGAGCAAAATGGAAAAATAACCTTCAATCGGGTGGTGGAGACCGTATTTCTTACTACGATAAACGAAAGCGAAGGTGGTTGCCGCATACTCCGTTTCCATGGTTGGGATCTTGCCTGTCTCCCACAACCCTCAACTGCTTGCTGTACTAGAATTCGAAGCAAACTGACTCCCCTAAACACGAGCAGTAAAAGTCTCCTTCGCATGCTCCAGCCTGTGGCGCAGAGCTCACTATGACGGACTATAACGGCCAAGGCTGCGTTACAAAGTGCAATGGCTTTGGCGATCCGAATAGCAGGAATAGAAGCAGGTTTGCGTACTACAGTAGCAGTGGTAGTACCACTTTGATGGAAACAAACCTATTCTACTACTACTGCCTTGGGTAGGCAAAAAGTCGTTCTTGATTAGGAACGCACGCTCAAATATAGTTTCAATTTTAGGAGAAATACCAGGTGCCTCTTCCGGAATATATTGCTGAACTTCTTTCCTTTCGTAGAGCTCCTCAGTCCCACTATCTGACCTAACAGAAAAAAACTCAACCCTGGCGGACGGAGCCCGCCAGGCCTACTCGGCGAGTGGCATGGGCTGATGGTTGGGACCAGACCCTGCCTAGGCCAAATATGTGAATGGATTGGTAAGTTAATACTTCAGGCAAACCAGTGAATGGTTTGTTGTTTCTAGAAGTTGAACTTGACTTCATATTAAAAGATTTCTGGGTACATGCTTCTTAGATTAGTCGCATTTCTCTAAATATACTTAAACAAAAATTGACACATTAAACACAATGCAAGACTATATGCGCTAAATATGTCTTCTATCGGGACCCTAATATAGGTAGATCCTAACCAAGAATAATACCAGTTTTCATTAGCCCTGTCTGTTTAAGCCATCTATAAGTGGTGAAAGCCTATGTTCCGCGACTCTAACTAGGTTCTCCTGCAATGCAACGCACGCGTGTACCATGTGTTGCCGCTTTGCTAAGGCGCTGAGTTGTCTCGAATTTAAAAGGAGGATCATAAAGCAATAGCTTTTCGTCATTTGTGGATACTCATCCCTTATTAGCTGCACTGAATTTTCTCTTCTGTTTACAAGAGCCTGCAATTAAACCTGAGTTCCACTGGAGAAACAAGATGAAAGATTCGACGGTGAGCATATTCAATGAATTTTCTGGGTTATGTTTAAATCATAGGATACAGCAGCTATTACTCGCAGGTACCCGCGTGTCACGCAACCATATTCCAGGTACTATAAATAAATACAAGCAAAAATTGAGCATTTTCAAGTTATAAGTTTTCGTTCTATTATCTACTACGGAATGCGCTCAACCGTCTATGATGGTAGCAATGGTACACTAGGTTTTACGTGATAGCTTGTTTTCTTTCCCTTCAGTCTATCGTAGTGCTTTTGTGTGGTACGACGATAGTTGTTTTCTTTATGGTGGAAGGGTCTCAATTATCCATCGGCGAATCGTGTCCCCCCATTACACTGAACCGCTTCCTGGCACGGCAAGCGATGCTGAACCAGCGAGCGAATGCAAACACCCCCCTAGTTGTCCTTTCTTGAAAGGACGTGTCTTTGGCCTGCGATCTTAAAGCTCGTTGCCCATTGTGAAACATGCCGTTGAACCCTAGTTGCACTGCCTGCTTAGATTCCTGTATGTTCAGACTATTCTTAACATTGTGGACTACCCAGCCAACATGATATTGTTACACTTTATAAAAGGAGGAATTATAAATATGTTTATAAGCAGCAGATATTAATACATCATTGGTGTACACTTAATGAATGATCCTGATAAACTTCTTTATCCATGACTTTTTATTTCAAAACCAAACTTTTGTTGCCATATCTAGATACATTATTACGACCATTTAGAACTGGTATACTATCTCTGGGTAAATTGTAATAATAACAATAATATAATCTAAACATTCAACACCAGAATACAAAATGAGAACTTGTAATACAAAAATTTCAAGTAACTCGAGTGCATGTTAAATTTAGCTTGGGGTTCTTCCAACCAGTCTGTAGTAATGTATTCGTACTTACGCTTCTACCAACGGGCAAAAATAGGCTATCTAGAGATACAATCTGTATACCTGGAACGCGAAGATACGCTTAAATATCTTGTTAATAATAGCTTATGACAATCCTTATTTCAACTGATATACTAATGAGAGACTAAAAGCGTTTTCAGGCAAGAACTAGGATTTTTCTAAGTTAAATAAATTTGCTAAATTCTACGTCCGATACGCCGTTGAGCGTTGCTTCAAATGGCCTCCATAATGAAACGAAGTGAGTCTACGCCTAGCTTTAAACTACTCCGTGTTCCTGAGTTTTGAAGGATAACACGTTACCAATGCAACATTGCAAGGACAGATCTTCCAAGTCTAGAAAATGAGCTGTATTGTCTAATCTTTCCATATTGAAGAATCCATACGTCAAACATGGCTTGTATGGCTTTACATATCCCATTTACATTGCATTTAAAGCAGAGAAGACCATTACAGACCGCAAAGTAGGCAACAAATGCTAATCCCTATTAGTTGATAACACAACCGAAACAATATTGCTTAATTCAACTTCTGGCATTGTGGTACGAAGGTCGTTCAATAATTCGTTGTGACATCGTGTCCCAAAAACATTTGAAGCTTTGTATCCACTGCCATCGGCAAGCAATGCTTCAAAGTACAATTGTTCTTAATCTGAACTCACGACAAGCAAATAATGAACGTATCCGCATTCGTTGCTAGTTTTTTTAAACTATCTTCCTCTATTTACATGAGTGATGTAGCATGTGTCGTTGGTGGGACTTAAACCAGCGACCCTTGTCTCCTTTAACCAGAGGCTGTAACCACCCAAACCAATAACCCGACAACAGTTAGATTTTTAAAGCTACCTATCCTTCTCTGAAGCTATATGTCTTCTTAGATACTACGTGCTCCCTATTTCTAAAAATCATGAACGGATATATAGTGTAAAACATTTTGCTCCCTAATTCAATTAAACTGGCAACTATTTTTTTAAACATCTGGTATTCTGTTTGCAACGGCTCCATCTACTTGACAAGAAGAAGCATGTTTAGAGCCTGGCACCGTTATCCGATAAGCAGTTTGGGTCAAACTACAGCAGGATAAATTAAAATAGTAAACACCCAATGATGGACTAGCCCGCCAATGCCTTGCAGCGAGTCAGCCAAAAAGCCCTCAGACCATAAAAAGTGATAAGCCACAAAAAGATGATGCCAGTGGAGTCTTTCACATCTTGAGATAACACCAGCTCAAGTGCTCTCAAAGATTCGATCATCTACAGTCTAGATATCAGATACCCAGAGAAACACATTAATATCATCAAAATTCACTTAAAGATTGTGTAAATTTGGTTGATATTGGATACACCTAGAGTTATAAAATCAAAAAAAAAACACGAGGAGAATTTTGTCAAATAATTAGTTTGAATTGTAGTAGAGTTGACGGGGAACTAAAGGGGCTCACAGGCACCGTAAAATATCTTATTGAAAGCTCTCACCTAAATTAAGAGTACTGCACTCGTGTTAGCGTAGTGTCTCTATAACTAAAACTCTAGGTAATTTCCTTTTTTTTACTGCTTGAGCTAAAGATGTTTGCATCACACAGTCTTGTGTGCACAGTCTCGACTAAATCGGATCATTTACCTAGAAAATCCGAACCGGATTCCTCCGAAATCTTTGCTGACGTATAGAGATTCAGGAGAATGCGCCAAATATTGTAAATAATTATCCCGTAACTTGGTTCATTAGTATACGATACCATGGTAAGGTTTCTGCGGTCTTCCAGCAAAAAAATTGTGACAAGTGATTTTTGCGTCACCATATTGAAACCGGGTGAGCAGGTTAAGGGAGTTCTGCAGAAACTGAAACAGATTATACTTTGATGACACAAAACCCGGGCTGTAGGGTGGATATGTTTAAATTTCCCATCTTAGCTTTTTTCCATTTTTTCCCGCTCCATTAATTTTTCCCAATGGCATTTCCCGATTTTTACCAAGTAGCTAAAATCGTACGTGGACTGGCATTATCATGGCGGAAAAAGCTGCCGTCTTTGTTGACTAATCCTCGTCAATTCTCTTCAGTAGCCGACTGTCATCTTGTCCGTTGTTGATAATGGAGCGACCATCATTATCAATATATCCGAATCAATTGCTTAGCCGAGTGACGGCTGATCAAAGTGCGTGGTTCGTCTCGAATCCCACCAAACGCATCGTATCATCTTCGTTAGCGTCAGCGACTTTTTATCTTCTTGATTAACTGCTTCAGTAATGGCTCGATTTTTGGTGCATTTCTATAGATTTTCGCAGATGGAAACGCGATTGGGTAAATTCTGCTGTACCAATTCGTGTGGTACTTAAATAATAATTAGCTTTTTATATAGCCAAATTTCTGGTGTTTTGTGGTGGATGTTTAGATTTTTTGCGACATCATAGCTACCTGTGTGTTGGTCTTGAGTCGTTTCTTCCGGTAACGTACATCTTGACTATAGACCGAAGAAATGCGTTTATGATCCTGGGTAAGGTTTGTACCTTTCATATTGTAGAAGATTATAAAACACAGCGAATTTTTTTCAGAAGTTTCACGCATGTACAAAATCCTTTATCCTGGTTCTAAACACAGGCAGACTAACAGGTTCCAGCTCATCTATTACTGCAAATCTTAGCTTTCATATAACTTCAATGTCGATTCATATCGGCTGAAATATGTGACCGAAAAAGCTATCTAGCTAGAAAAATCCCCGGTACACTTTTAACAATCCTATATTATTTACTTTCTTCTAGCTGACCGTTTATAAATTACGGTACCGAATAAAACGGGTATGCTCATATAATTACTGAGAATGTACTTGCTTAAGTTAATCTATTAGTTAATTATTTTATTATATTAATCTATTAATGCGCTTTATTAGAATATGTATATGCATACACTCGTCGACATATTATAGCACGAACAAGATTTCGACTATTTCATAGCAATATGAGTATGGCCCTCTACGTATTTTCTTTATTTAATTAAACATGCTGAGTAGCATATATCGCTATATATATCAGTCATCTACATACGGCGGATCTAAATGGTTCTGTTCTTGGATATAAGACAAAGTTTTTGACAGTTCACGCGTAGACCCTTGCTACAAAATTGGAAAAAATGGCCGAATTAACTTTTATCTCTCTCAATTAACTTCATTTTTACGTTGCGGCACTCAGACTTAACTAAAAACTTTGTCTAAATACTTAAACTTCGTTCCTTTTTTGTAAATGATTGAACTTAGGACTCTTTTCATCGGCATCCCTAGCGCTTCAGTCGCCTGCTCGAAAGATACTGATGATAATGTTGTTAGAGACATTTTCGATCATGTATCTAATATTTTACGTTTTGAATTCAGAGATATTCTGAAAGCATGCGAACATACATGAGAACAGCCTATCATTGTGTATGTATGTACTTACAAAAATACCAATTCCGCTATATGGATATTACGTTCGATGAATTAAGCCTTGCTATACTAATGACGATCATAAGTTCCATATCTAATACAGTGATGCATGGCGTGTTTTGTAGTTATAGTGTTGTCATATTACACGTATGTGATTTGTCTGATTATCACATCTCTGCTAGTTTTTTTTTTTTTTTTTTCACCAAAAATCATATGCACTTCGGGTAAAATACAAAACATAACTTTAACAAAAGGCGTTTATTCGGCACTATTTTTGTATTCCACTTACGTTCAGCGTGCGGCCCGCCGCACAAATGTATAGAATTGTACCACGTATCCCATATCAGCCCCCTTGCAGAGAGGCAGATGTTTACATGTCATCTGTAAAGGCAAATGAAACGTGTACTTGTTAAGGACCGGAAACAATATCGCACCAGCTTCAGTATTTCTTCATCTCTTCAATCTCTTCTTCAATCTATTATGCTACTCGTTTGGTAAATTCTCTTCATTCGATAGAACTTACACCGGTAAATCAGCCAAGAAACCATTCACTTCACTGTCATATGTGTAACCTAACTTTTTTAAATACCGAGTGGCGTTTTTGAAAAGGGGTATAATTTGAAGTAATGCGAAGTCTTAGTCAATAGACATCTCCAGAGACCGCTTTTCGACGTCGGCTAAACGTGGAAGAAAATCAATATCATATACGCGAAGGTCACTGTTCCTGCACCATGCCCGAGGAAGCCGAGTATGTTGTTTGTGACGCATAGACGTGGACTTCTGTCAATGTAAACCCATCAATGTTTAGCTAGCTTTAAGTCTAAAGCACATTAAAAACAAGTAACCTGAATAGTAATTTCGTGAAGAGTGAAAAAAATTAGAATTTTGCTAGAAACAGGTTCCGTATACATTAGTTAAGATGCCTAACAAAAAGCTGCCAAAAAAGCTAAAGAACGAAATTCGGCTTATAAGCTACAACTATTTTTAAATTGTTGTATTTACATATAGCGTCGCAGTACTTAGTTGTGTCTTAACTTACATTGAACTGAATTGTAAAATTTCCCCGCACGAGTGAATTGGCATTCACCTATGGTGAGTTCTACCCACGAAGATTTGTATATACCATAAGCCGTTTTCGTGCCGCAGCGGTTGTCTTCGCCATGGCCTTGTAGAAGCCGAAGTCACGTGAGAGGTCTTTGGTAAGCTTTGCTCGAGACGATCCGCGTTATACGGGGCGGGCTTATCCTGGAAAAACACGGGCGCATACCCGCCCGTCATAACCCAGTGGAGCCCATTCTGATGACTCTGACATGCGACTTAATTAGTGCGTATTCGCTTCTGTCATGAGCTACGACCAAACGACTATGAGACAACAAACCCCGCGAACATCGGCTCAATAGGCTCTAACGGAATAGATAAACGGCCACAGTGCCTTGAGATAACTAAGACTATCAGCATATTGTATGGCTATTTTTGTATACCCTAATATGGCGAAACATCTCGGAAACGTATACAAATCTTTGGGTTTGCTGAAATAATGCAATGCATTGAATAAATGCATGTAATGCTGCAAGATGACAAACCTTGTTGCATTATTTATACAACCGTAGTTGTTTTAGGCGAGCATTTATGTT
>NW_019214049.1:0-14927 GCF_002532875.2 Varroa jacobsoni | reverse complement strand
GATAGATTTATATAGATGGATAGATAGATTTACATAGATAGATAGATTTACATAGATAGATAGATAGATTTACATAGATAGATAGATATATTTACATAGATAGATAGATTTACATAGATAGATAGATTTATATATAATTATTACTGATGCAAAATTTAATAAGCAAGTGTGCAAAAAGATGTGCATGGATATTCTTAATCTAAGATGAGATGCTACCTATTGGAATCCTGCTTTTTCCAAACAGGTGTTTTATCTCCATATTTCCTTTCTTTGAACAAGCATGTAGTATGCTACAGAAAAATTCCTAGGCATAATAAAGGTTTGGCGGCATACCTTGTGCCACTATGAACCTTACAGCTACAACTCGCACCCCCACCCATTTTGTCGTGGGGACTTGAAAAAAAGTTGCCATAAATTTTACGATTTGTCGAGTCGCAAAAGCAAACTTGCAGACGACTTCTGCTCGTTGATTTCTTCTACAAATCTCTTTTGCTACCTCTTTCTCCGGCGCTCAGCCCCTTTAAATTTTTCGGTCCTTCTCGTTTCGCCCACAAGACCATTAGATGCGAGTGCCTGCATTCGCGGCTGAATTGTTCCACGCGATTTCACGATGCTGAGTTTGGTCGGGCTGCTGGTGTAATAAGCTGAATTTTGAGACAGAGCCAAGCAGGGGTGCTTACTTGGCTCGACTGATCGATGGACTTCGAACAAGAGTTAGCAAGGAAACTCTTATGCAAGAAACTAACGAGGGATCCTCTTGTCTACTTCGGCTTACTGCTGATTTGTCCGTTTGCTTTGCTTTTTCTGTGGCCTTACTCAAGCGTAGCATATACCACAACACGCCACTGCTCATCGGACTGTCCACTGGACTATTCGAATAGCCGATAAGTTAACACTTGACCCGACTTGGATTTGCATCTGTGTTTTGGTTTCGATCTCTATAAAAGTATACGATCCCCATTACTTTAACGTTTAGCTAAATACATTTCTATGCACCACTCGTTATTGCTAAGTGACTCAAATAGACAACATCGTCGCTTACAGGATTGCGCGAGACTTTAAAATAGGATGGAACAGAAATCGCTGACGTTCTTCAAAAATAAATGTTCTCCATAAAAATTTTTGTTCAGCTTCTGAAAGCTATATATGTTGTCTTTTTTAGTTCAGCAAGTAGCCCGTCATTTCATTGCATAAAGAAATGGAACAGATTCTGACGGAACAGGTTTCGTTGGATGTAATTACGTACCCGCTGCATACAGTAAATTAAAAGAAAGCTGTTTAATATGTATTTTATGTGTTACAAGTCCAAACAAACACACTGATTGACATAAATAATACGACAAATGTGTTTAGCATATGGATTCTACGTGCATGTATATCAGAGGTCGCTACTCCGAATTGTTTCAATAGTACAAGCTGTTGCGGCCAAGACTGTGCGTGCCTGAGGCAGAAACTAGGTTTATACATATCTAGGACACCCTAAATAATAAACTCCGAATATAACCTTATTAAACAAAACAGACTGTGAAAAGTTCATTCGTTTTTTCAATGCAATTAAGTTTATGGCATTGGCTATAACTTCATTAGTTACGATATTAATTTGGTCTTTCTTTGCGCACTTATACAGCAAAACTTTGTTGGAAACTGTTTATACGTTTTTCAGAAAATATAAGATCTTGCGAAACGTAATATGAGATTAATAAAAAGGCCTTTGAATAATTAAATAACATCAAACCAACTAAAGAATCAATCAGTTTTTAGTATATTCTTTCCAGATCAACAATTTTCGGTTCAAGCAGCTGGCATCATTTTTCTGAGAACACCGACATCTCTGTTGCTGAAATTGTTGTATAATCTGCCCTGAACCATACATTACCCACATAGTTCTGTTGTCTTTGTCGCTGGGCTTCTGGTGAAGTATGGTTTGCTCCTTCGATCCCGCTTGTCAGTCCCGTTCCCACTGCACCAACTACTTGAAATTCTAGGGTCACCGGCCCTAATCCCACAGTTTTACGTACATAATAGTGCGATCCTGTCTTTGCTGATCTGTCGGTTAGATACATTACCCGAACCTATTAATATAATAATGCTTTTAAGTTTAGAGCAACTTTCCCACTTGATGCTAAGTTGTTCGCTTCGTAATTCCACCCATTGCTCTCTCCACAGCTACCAATGTTAAACAGACTGTGTACGGTTGTTATCAGGCAACCTTCTTGTGCGTTTCTTGAGTTCTTCCGGTTGGCACACATCAATGTGACAGTTAGCCCCAGGGACTTTTACTTGAAGTACCAATGCAGCGCGCTCGCGATACTTCACGGAAATGTCAGCTATTGATTATAATACAGATGTTGTACAGACAAACGATCATTTGCTTGAATTATAACTTATTCATTTAACAGAGGTGCTTTTATTTTGTCGGTAGTCAATTGTCACACTTTACCGATCGAGTTGATCGAACTTTGAAAAAATTAGCATCTATTTAATTTGGCGTATATTTTCGAAACACCGCGACGTACCCTATATTTAACTTTCCATATAAAATGTTTTTAGTTCTCTAATATCGAGCAGATAATCTTCTTCGTATAGCATTGGAAACAAAATTTGTCGATAGCAATTTTAACGGCGAGCAGATTTTCCCTGTTTGTAAAAGCTGCACCGAGGACTCCTGGTGAAAAAGACCACGATATTTGTAAACCTAGACTAGATTTGGCCGAACAAGTAAATGCATATAATATAAGCATAGCTGAATTTATAGCATGCTCCGACGATCGTTTTGAAACAGACTGATGTTTATCCGTTTGAGAAAGATTTTTTTAAGGATCAAGGTGTTTTAGCAAATAGATTACCTGTTGGATGTTGAACATTAAAGTGAAATTTAGCTCTACTACTACTACTATTACTACAACAAACAATTTCCATAATTGCAAAACAATGTAAATATAATAAGAAATAATTCTTTGCCATTTGCTGGACATCTTCATTAGAGCTAAGCACCTTGTCATGAGGTGCTACAGCCTATTCTAGGCCTTTGCTAACAAAAAGTGTGTTTAGACAACGTTGATGAATTGTGCTATCATATGGTTGATTGAATGAAAGCTCAGTGATTCATATGAGCCTGCTACTTCAACTGATAGGTTCATAGGCGAAATTCAAAGCCAATAGGAGTGAACCGTTTTAGGGCTGGGTTTTTTAAGCAGAGAGCTTTTAATAATGTAGAGATATTTATTAAGAAAGTTGTTATGAAAAAAAAAGATATAATCGTCATGTAACAGTTTAGTAAAATATACCCACCCCTGTCTCATTCTATAATTAACATAGTAGAATCGACTGTGTCTTGTAACACTAGAAATACCGACCAAAAATAATCAAATAGCAAAAGTCTCTGATTTTCCCACATGGAGACTCTGTAATGTAACACAATACAGTATTAAGTCCAGGTTGTTTGATACTTGAGTTAGCTAAATTAGCTGAATTCAGTGTGACTTCTTCGTTGTTCTCTATAATAAACAACGTTAAGCAAAAACAGCTAGGTGCTCTAACCTAAATCAGCTGTTTCTGATCCATTTCAGCAATTTCTCAAGTCGTTCGTCTCTTTTTGCCCCTCAATATACCATACAAATTCGACTCGCGAAGCTATGTATGTATACATATATATGTAACTTCGGCAAGGCATAGGGAGAAATTAGCTCCAAACAATTTTTTGAGCTTCTGATAGGTTTCTTACTTATTAAAAAAAAGCAAACGAATATCAACTGGGTCCTATTCTTGAAGACTAGATGGTTTAAACGGCCGATGTGATTCTTCTTAGTCTGAGGAAATGCACGTGCTAAAACCGGTAGATAAATAGCAGCTACCATTATATGAAAATAAGCATATTAATATATTAATCTATTCATTCATCTAAGGTATGTATGCAGGAAAATATAAACAACGTACAAAGTGATAGAGTACGAACGCGCTTGTTTAGCTGTTTGTCCCTTTTGTCTGCCGCCAGTTATTTCGTCTGCCATACTGTTTGTGTCCTGCGAAGCCTTTTGGCACTCCGAAATGTCATAAATGGCCAAGGAGCGTGGCTGGTGAAAAAGTCTGGGTCGGCTGCGGTTTGTTGCCGATGCATTCTCCGTCCGACCCCTACGAACCTTTTTCCTCTATTCTTCCTTTCTGTCTAGCTTTTCTGTCTTTTCGTTTTGCCTTAGTTGGTACGCGTCTTCGCTACTGAGGGCAGCCTTCGCTACTATTCGCCGTCTGCGCTATTTCAGTCGGTTGTCATGGCCAGCCAATACTCGAGGGCGTCAGGATCCAGAGGGAGAGCAAAGCGCACCGACGAATTGTGATACCCTCTGACACAAATGCCAAGACCACGAAGGAATAAAGGACAACGGTCTGTTCTGGTCATCGAACTGGAATAAGTGACAGCCCGCTTAAATGATGGTGAGCGTGTGCGTACTGGGTAGTGAGGCGATCGCGGCTGCGTCGCTGACAGGGTGGGTGGCTGACTGAGTAGACGTCGCCGCATTCCGCGTTTATCTTCGAGGCCATTTTTCTCGCAATTGATGCAAGCTATGTGATACGAGTGTGAATGGGTCGGCTATATGTGCCTGGGCTTACACGGGTGGAAACAAGGCGCCAGTAAATTGTTACGTAACACGGCTTACCCAACGCCGCAACTCAACCTGGACCGCCTTGGTCTGCAAGCTTACACGTCTTTGAGAGGAGATCTATATATGAGGTAGTTCTAATGTTTTCCATTGTCATGTCAGACCAGCTAAAGTCATTTGAGGAAAACAAAGAAAGAAAAGAGGTACATGAACTTGGTGTTCTGTCTCTTCAGCATTTCGCAAACCTCGCCGTTATCGGGGTTGTTGTCAGGGGTCGACCATGAGGGCTTGCGCTCTTGTGGCTTCCTCTTGCACTTTTTAGTCATTGTATTTATATTTCCTACCTATGATCTACAACCGGTGTATTATCTTGCTGTATCTTTTTTCACCTTCTATGCTAAAAAGTGAACACTCTGCTATTTTCGCATAGGAGGTACGTCAGGATGTGCTCTTTCACATACTTACAATTAAGATACGGACGTAACTTAATAAAATAGCTACGTTCTATATGCCTTCTATATGTGTCAGTGATTTGTTGGTCAAATTCTCGAAACACCAATAATCGCGACTAATGTTAAAAAATACGGGCCTATTCCGCGACAGAAAACATTTCCGCGTCCAGTGTTCTAATGAATCTAAGGAGGGCATTGCTGCTGCGAATTTAGAAAACGTTAAGACAGCCGAATACCATTTGACGTTTTTCCCGGTGATAGATTTCTCTATTCCTTTTTCGTAGAAATAGTGTCAAAAAAAAAAGAGACACGAAACATCTTTTACCCGCCATTCGAAAATTCTGCCTCGTATCTTCCTGAATCAACTTTTCTTAAGGCTCTTTCATGCAGGGAAGATAGGAGAATTAGTTTATCAGAAAAAATGAACCGCGTAGTTTGAATGGTTCACTCACCCTAAGCAAGACGCCGCCTTTAACGCGTCACCTGTCGACGGCTGTTTGGATCATCATCGCCATCATTCTTCTGCCTTTAACTACGGATGACTTCAAGCGAAGGAAAACAAGAGGATAACCCCTCTGGGTCCTTTCATTTTACGCTTGCGCCTTATTACAGCTGCTGCCTGCGATGGACGTGTGCATTGAGGACGAAACATATTTTATGCAAATTCGTTTCAGAAGACTCACTCGAGCCACTCGTTATGTATATTGTAAAGGAGAAAAGGATGAAGTTCTATATCCCACATAACGCGTTTCCTCGTCAGCAGGCAAAAAGCTTTTGTGAATGGAAGTACTCCTCACTTTAATAGCCCAACTGTAGGGCACAGACATACATTCAAATAGGAGCAGACCAGTGTTGAAGTTCATAATTGTTATTAATGGCTAAGTCTAACGCGAAGTTGCTGTTGTGCTTGAAAACCACAATTTTCTAGAGCCCTACCCTCACGATATTCGCAGACAGACTTCTCGGCAGCTGCTGCTTTTTATGTTAGTCACCGACTGAGCTAAATATGCAGTAATCATGCTTATCCGTAGCGTTTCTAGGCAGTCGCATTGTAAAGTTCCATCGCGGCAACGAGGCTCTGGAAATCAAATGTAGGCTAAACTGCTTTTAGTTGTTCCGCAGAAGGGTACCCGTAGAGGACAATCAGGAACATATCAAAAGTAGCCTTGGTATGAGAACGGAAGTTCAAGAGTTGTCAACTGTATGAAGTGTACGAGCTCCAACGAGGCACCGACAGCGGCAGCCACAATCAAAAGTATAGCCCAGCTATGCGTAACCTTCTTTCTTCAAAATAGACCCTGTACAGATGAATCTACTATTCGCCTCGGCTTTTGACCGCCTACAGTCACCAACAAAATCCTATCAGAGCTTGAGGCACGATGGCTTGAACTTCTCATATGCTTTCTATCCCTGCCGTTCATCGTCCCGTACTAGCTGCTTCTGCCGATCGTGGCGGTCGAAGAGCAGTCGTAGCGGCACTGCGGATTTCTATCGGTTTTTTTATCCCGTCCTGTTTTCTCAGACAAGCCCCATCCTGACTGAGCTCTATTTTCCTATTCTGAAAAAACAGACGCCTCTGCCACGCCACTGCAACTTCCATCATCATCATTGGGATCGCTGCAGCGCCATCGTCCTTGCTGTCGTTCTTAGTGGTGGGTAACGCCAAGCCTCCTGGCCGCTGCCGGTCATCGATGGCTTCTGAATCTCTAGCCACCGAAGAGGCGACGCTGAGGATGCTTTTTTCAAAGAAGAAGGCCTCTTCTATAGAATGGAGAAGGCAACTAGATCCATCCCTCCATCCAGCGAACAAGTGAGCTCGTCGACTCTCCGTCGATAGCCACCACGGGGGCAGAGGAATTCATTCCGCAAGGCATCAAATAACGTAGATCTGAGGCGTTCATCCATATCCAAAAGACAAGGAACGGTATCCCCCAGATTCAGTAAGTCGTTGGTGAACGATGCTACTTACTGTAGCTGCCACTGTTGTTGCAGACTAAATCGGCGCATTCGCCGCCTATTGGCTGTATCGACCCAGGTCAATTGGGTTGCCCTAGTTGTTGTCGGGATGGAAACTACACATAGCGGGAAGTGACAACTGCTCTACTCAGGACCAACTCGTTTGTATAACGGGCTTTACCGCTAGCAGAAACTGACAAACGTAGAGTAGTCTAATCAATAAACAGAAGACCTAACAGGATCAGATGTGATGAAAGTACTAGGCAACATTCCTGTTGCACGGAAACCAGAAGTTTGTTCTGACCCTTGGCAGGCGGTTGTTTCTCACTAATGCTATAATGGATACCCCCGACGACCGCTAAATGCCTTTACTATCAAACTTCTAGTAGATACGACCCTCAATGGTACGGCTGTCCGACCAGCGTTAATAGTCAAAAGTGGTTGTATTTCCGGCGAAGTCGTTTCTGTGTGTCTACAGTTGCTACTGTTATTGCCTGCTTCGATGGCCATCGGAACAAACCAATGTCGTATCGCAGTCACCGTTCTAACTGAATCGAACAAGGGACACAGTAATAGAAAGAACATTGCGTAGCAGCTCTATATAAGAGTAAGCTTTAAATGTGCCAAATAGAACTATTGCTGCTTCTACTATCACTGCGACGAATTACTTTCACTAAGCGACGCTCTAGCAAGAACTAACTACGGATGAAACTTTCTTGCTGGCCCACATTCCATTGTTGAGACGTACGAGGACTCAATCGACCATGACAGCGCATAACTCGATTATTGAAATAAGGACCTACCTGCTTTTTTAGCTTCCTTTTCTACTACCGCCTGAAGCCAAAAGATATGCCCGAAGATATACAGTTGTTCTTACTAAGCTTGAAGCTAGTTTAATATGCCTGTGTACATACAACGCTTCATATGCGCTCCTCATGCCTCTTTGCTAAGGCCCCAATCTCGCATACGGTTAGCAGATAAATAATAATATTAATGATAAATCAGAAACGCAATTTGAAGTTCTTCTTTTTATACGCAAAGCTTGATCTTTCACTCACACTTATAACGAACCTCTCGCATGTGTTTGTTGTGGTAGATGACTAATGCACAAATTAGTATAACGAGGCAACATAAGGTTTACAGGCCAAAGCCAGTCAGGTCACCCACCACAGATGATTTACGTTAAAGTTCTATTTTTTCATTTGGACTGCCGCTTATGTTAAATGTTGGCCTGGCATATAGATGACTGTTACTTCGTTTCTTAGCACCATTCAGCCAATAACATAGCTATAAAGCTTTGTTTGACATAGTGTATGGTTAATTGGACTTCTGAACGACAACGTTCACTGAAATAGATAGCCATTCTGCTTTGGCTTTTGTAATGTTTTTCTATTATTATCAACTATTTATTTTAGTATCGAGTACAATTTAGGATTACTTAAATTCAGAATCCACCTGAAAATCCATCTTGGTCCTTGCAAGACATAGGAATGAGGTAGTTTATCGCTTATATTATAGTCGTATTCGTACCTCAACAATACTTCTATACTATTATAATGCAATATCGATCAAATAATTGTATCGTGTTATGGCGCTGTTGTTCGTCGTAGGAAGATAAGGGGTCGAAGGGGAATACGGAACGAAAACGTTAGACTTGGATATAATGTCTTCCTTGACCAACAAAATTAGTTATCCTTGCAAACATGTTGAATGTCCTAGCCCTGCAGTAGTGCAATGGACCCTCTATATTAACTAAAGCCATCTACTGATTATCGATTTCGAAGATATTCAAGGTCAAAGTATAGCAGGTTAGTCTGAACATAGGCAAAGTTAGCCAGCAAAAAACCGTTTAACTAACAGCAAAACAATAACTTCCTGAGAACTTGCTTATCATAACTATGAACCCTGGAAGAAAAAAAGCTGCTGATAAAAGCCTAATTTACCCATGCAGGTATTATTTTCCCGACCCATTAATACTGACCTGAGCTCAAATTACATAGCTTATTAGTCAGCACCCCGTGGACTAGCCTTGCCATCCCATAACCTTCTGATTTATAGGCTCCTACAAAGGACAGTCGTATCGGCACGTGGTATGTTTTTGGGAGCATACTACGGAAGGACCTGTGTTGACGGGGTACGTTTTCCTATTTTCTAACACATGTCATGCTAACCTTATTACTAGTACTAGTAAAGGGAATTGAAAGGACCCAGATAACCATTGATAGTTTGAAGCGTCTACTGATCAGTGTACAATAATACAATGCACACAGCCCGTTTATGCAAATAAAGAAACGAGGTAATTAATATAATCGGGATGACTTTGCTTGAACGAAAGGTTATTTAACAACAGCAGTAAGCACCATCTCGGATTGCTGAGGTACGGAGCCCTTTCTTAGCTACCTTGTTGAATTGTATAGTAGTCACTTAATATTATCATATCTAAACGTGCGAGTATCAACGCTACACTGAAGATTCAGCAAGATCAAATCGACTTGGAAAGATTTGAAGAAAAATTTAACCGTCGAGTAACACGTTTTCCGAATCTCTCCCGCGCAAGTTAAAATCATGCCTCTTTGGTAAAGTAACATCCCTAGATTAAGTAAAAATTATATATTCGTAAATGTCTAGCTTTGTATTACACTCAAACATCTAGAGCATCAAGGTCAAACGCCAGAAACAGCCAGGTCTTTAATGCGACTGCGGAATTTCATTTGGATCTCGGTGAATCCCAGACCAGTTTAATAGATCTATGATCTAAGCTCGAAACTTGTCGAAATCTGCCTCGAAGACAATGAATTCGGAGCTAATATGCCTGTTCGAGTTGCCGCACGCCGCGAGGAAACACAATCAACTTCTTTTTGAACTTCCAGTTCCCATATAAATTTTAAGCTGATCACCGTATATTATATAGGTAATGCGTAGTCATTGAAAAATTTAGATTGACTAAGACAGAGAATCACTGACCTTAGATAGGAAAGTCCAATCTGTGAAAAAGCACCGGCTCCAAGTAATCATCTTAAAACCAATTTCTAGAGATATCTTTCTTTGGAGAAAATTACGGTAGTCGACTCTCTGTGCAAACAATTCAGGTACACTATTTGCGAAGCCCGAGTAAAAATCTTTTCAAAGCAAGAGGTTCAATGCTAAGACATGATAAATCGTATTAACGATTAACTTTCCATTGTGGCAGTTGCTGATATTGAATATACATAGAACTGAAGATCCATATTTTATTAGGAATTAGCAATAAATTTATAGTAGGGAAGGCCAAAGACATCCTGTAAGTTCAGGCAGAAGTCTGTAGCTAGCAGGGAATAGGTCAGAAGAAATAGGCTTACAGTTACGGCTGTATCTAATCTAACCGATAATCTACTATTTTCCTAAATGAAAATCTGTTTTTTATAACTGGAAACATACGTCATACTTAACCATAAGCATACTTTCTTTTTTTTGTAACCGTTTCGTTGATCCATGCAAATGAAAGTCAGATTTTAAATGCTTGACTCATCGTGCTCAATAAACGGGATTTTACTCAATCGCTATATGGGCGAGCTACCAGCTTCTATCGGGGTATATTGCTATTTACTCAACAGGCAGATGCATTTGAAGATCGTTGTTGTCGTCCACAAGTTGGCATACTGAACCAATGTCCTATGAATTTTATCCATTGACCTTTCACGTCACCACGTGGTTGCGTTTGAGGGTATAAACAATAACACCTTTTTATTACCCGAAAAATGCGCCTGCCTTTGTGGGGGCGTCGACATGAATGTGCCCCCCTAAGTCACTTTATACTTGTCGACGTATAAGTTTGGCCTCTGCCTTAGAGCCATCCCGTTGACTCTCGGATAACCCTTTTTCTCGCTGGCTCTTAGAATATACGACCATAGCCTCCGGCACTCTGCAAGGAACTCGTGGCTTCTGCTGGCCACTCACTAGTGGAAATAACCCCACAGAACTTGTCTTACAAACGGTACGTACGCATTAGTTATATAGCAACTAAACCCGTAGCAAGCGGCTTGCCATACGAGCTCTGAGAGATGACGTCTCTTTCAGTTCCTCCATTGAATAGGAGGCCGGGCGATATGAACTCTCTGCAAGAAAAGAAGCTAGGCAGGGCAGAATGCGCCTCCTCATGTTCGTCGACACTGCCAGGGGGCTCCACTAAAGAAGCAAGAGACTGGAACTGCAACGGCGATAGCGTATTCTGGTAGTATAAAAAGGAAAGAAACTTAAGACTTTTCCCTTCTCAATCAAACGTTTATGCTGCTGTTACAGTTTATATAAAGGCCAGGAAGTTTAAGGTCGAAACTTGACGCCTAGGCAAAGGTAGCACTTGTGTGCAGTTATACGCGCAACCTAGTAAATTCCTTCTGCAAGGAAATAGGGAAAGATATATAGCTAGAATATGTACCGCTAAGTGTCCACTGATTCAGCGTTACCAATACTTGCGATAGAATTAACAACAGCAGCAACTGAAGTCGGTGTGAACTGGGACAGAGGAAATTACCGTAGCGACGAGATAGCAGTACAGCGTTGAACCACGGATGAACTCTCGATATTTATGGCTGCGTGGGACGTTGTAGCTCATTCCTGACGCCGCTAACATCGCCATTTTTGCGAGGTATTTTGCTCGGTCACCTTCTGTTGGCTCACTGTCATTTGGTAGTATTGTATCGGGTGAAAAAGAACCACTGGATGGATTTGGACAATGGTAGCCCACTAGGCGACATTCTAGGAGGCTACCGCAGGACGATCTGGCTAGCTTAGATACAGAAAGAACCGGGAGAGACGTCCGGTAGGTGCAAGAATAAAAGAACTACTTCCAGTGGTTACGATATAGTACAGTACGATAAACTTGCGAAGCCGGCTCCGAAGGATACGTGCAATAGCCCTATCCGGGCGCACGAATTGAAGGGGTGCTGTTTATATGTAGATTGAATGGCGGTTTACGGTCATCGGCGTTCGTGGTTCATTCGTCTATTTCGGTGCTGGTCTTTCGTACTAATCGCTACCGCCGCTGCCGCCATAGCTAGCTATTTTTCGCCTCTTCTCGAGCTCGTCTCTATCCGCCTGTCTGGGCATCTTACGGCTTGAGTTTGTTCGGGCAACCACTACCACAGAAATGGGGCATTGATGAGAGGGTCGATGTCGGTTAGATTCTTTTCCAATGAACAAGCAAACGAGCTGTTAGCAAGAGGCTACCAAGAAGGAAAGCAATACGGCAAGCGTAGAAGCAACATCCGAGCCACACGACTTAGTGTCAGTATTGTTGTCTGCGCCTGCAGGACACTATTGCAAGATATGCCGGGGGTTGGCTGGACGATAAGTAGGCAGCAGCGGGAGAAAGGCCACAGCGGAAAACCGGAGGCACAGAAGAAAAGGAAAGCATCTAGGAACGGCACTCGCGATATAAAGTAGGATTACCAAAACGGTGGTCGTATACAAGGATTTCGGGCGTTTGTTCCTGTCATTAGTGGCGCGGTGCTCACTACTAGCTAGACGACAAAAGTGGCCATACAGCTCGGCGTATTTCCTGGCGAATGTCTACGATGGCTACGGAGTGGCCGGCGCCACTGTCTCCACTATTGACGGATAAAGTCGCCAAGCGGCACCAGCAGCAGTAGTATCGGCAAAGATTGCGCTCTAGTCGCTGTTTTTTTCCGTAGGCCTCTGGATAGTTGGCTTCTGTGAAACCCTGCCTGCCTGCCTGCCTGCCTTTTTGCCTAGTCTGACGATGCATTATGAGCTTCAGTTCCAGGGCTCCCGTTCCTCTGTATCCCCTCTGGCGCGCTCCAAGTCGATTTCCCCTGATCCAGCCTCCCGAGGCAGATGGAATATCGCTGGGGAACGTGGTTGGCGACAACGCTGGATACAACGTTGCCTAGCGATCAGCGATCCGAGAAGTCGGGCAGTTAAGCTGTTTGCTACAGACTGACGGAGTGTCGAGTGCCGAATACGGACTATCGACTGCGCACTCTGTAGAGTCATGGCACCCTGTGCCCCAGGGAGTTTCGAAACGAGGCTGCGGATCACCAACAGTGCAATAGAAGCAGCAGTGCCTGCAGCAGTGACAGTATCAGCGAAAGCAGTCCTAACGGTAGGAGCACGACAAGCCCTAAGACTTCACAGTTGACTGCTTGTTCCTTAGAGGTCATATTGAAAAATCAAGATCCATGTCCCGCTTCTTCTATTTGATCGCACTACTTCTTCGCCAGGCTGTCCCGGCCTAGCCATTGCTGCTACCGCTGTTAGTACCACTATTGCCGCTACTGCCGCCATCATCTCTATCTTGGCCTTTGCACTTTGGTCTGTACAGGTTGCGGTGGCGCACGACCCTCTAAGGGGCGGTGGTCATAATTCTAATTGCATTAGTCGAGAGGCAGAATTCTGTCCGAGATACAGAGGGCAGAAAGGGACGCGGAAGGGGCAAGTTCAAACCATCAGGCTAGGATAAACTATGTAATCGGAAAGGAAGTAATTGAAGTGACCTTAGGGAATCCCCCACAGGAGCATTCCAAAGAACTAGCGCTCGGTTTGTTCAATTATCGTCCTATTGCTCTCTGTGCCCATGCATCGACTTGTTTTTAAAGAGCCGTCAACTGCTTCTGAGCAGCTCATAGTAGTAGTAGTGCTGGCAAAGGACTCGGTAGAAGATAAAGAAAAAGAATACCTCCGAGGTCATTATCGTACAAGTAGTGACAAGTGACTCATTGTTTGAAGGTTTCCATGCTACAATGCCTGATAATGTCATTATTTTAAACAGCCGGGTACCTGCACTATAGTAATAATAATTCCAACCAATTGAAGGTTCGAAAATGATTGCTCAGTATGTACAGCTAGAAACGCGAGCACAGGATATTTAAACGTATACAAATGAAAGCTATAAATATACACCGCCGTCTCTTAGACAAATACATATCCCTATGTGTAGATATTCTTCACGAAACGATATTTACTTACATTACGGAATACTTTATTTAGAACCATTCATCCATTTTGTGCCAAATCCTCTCCAAATATTATTATATATTATATACATACATGATGTAACTGTTATTGTATTGTCACTAGTACTATTGTTCAGTTGTCAACATTATTTATAACAGCATTATAAATACCCTACCTGCGCCAAAGGATTTAAGTACGAAAACGGGAGATAAATATCAAATCGAGTTTGTATATAATGCGAAGGGCCATTTTATAACGATGCGACATCTGCGAAGTCTTCTTTTTTTTTTTGTTATCGAAATGCATTTTATATATTCGGGCATCCACCTCTAGCACGCAGTGATTCATAGAAGATAAGAAGATTGAACTGGTTTATGGATATTAGTTCTATTTTAGAACTACACTGGATTGCCGAATCAATCTGCTATTTACTCAACGACATACTACTGGAAACACCGTCACGAAGAAAATTTCGAAGCCGAAATTCGCTGCGAAGATGAATCTCAAGTTGTTGTAACCAGTAGTATGTAGAAATGGCCTACTTATCCATTTCAATCAATATCATAGGTAAAATTGAACATATGGCTTTCACGGGATTTGACTAAATAAACACCGAAGCGCCTGGTTCTCGTCACCCTAACACTGCCATAACACTGACCCATCAAATTGTGGATTCTAATGAAAAATAGATTTTCTACAGTAACAGCAAATGGAATAAACCAATTGCCACTTAAATGGCCAAACGTTATAGACGATAATAATAATAATGCATACTTGAACTGAAAATAAAAACAATATCTATGGAAAAAGTTAGAGCGCTTTATCTCGAATTTCCAATTTAATAAAAACCCTATCTTTTTAATATCTGTTCCTTTTTTTTTTTTTTTTATATATATTCCCTACTCTGTTTATTTTCTCGAATGCATAAAACAAAGCTGGCAACTTCTGTTAGATAATTAAGAATTAAAAA